>NW_026947010.1:0-101000 GCF_030014385.1 Trichomycterus rosablanca | reverse complement strand
ATAATATTAAATAACATCATAAAATAAAAAGAACAACAATAGCAACATAAATGTAAAAGAAACAAACAAGAAAACCCTTTACCTTCCTGTTAGAATCCTGGCAGCCACTTTAACAAAGCTGGTGTCTCCAGCAGGTCGTTTCTAATGAAGAACGTGCAGAAGATCCTTCTTACCAAGTGACTCAGCTACAAGTCTAGAGTTTAGTCCTTAAATAGAGATGAGGACAAAGACCCAAGACCAGTTCAAAACTCTGCATTGGTCAATCATCAGACAACTATTCACACCTTCTTGTGTGAAGTACTAGCTCATTATCTATGGAACGTGTGCAAATGAACTAGATGGAGCCACAAAGCATGATGGGTGAAGTCAAACTACACCTATTTATCTCAGCAGAGAAGTTATTTACATTTAATCCTAAACACAAACAAGGAATTGAAAGGCTATTCTGTAAAGTGAAATGACATGAACTTAGATAAAGCTTTTATGATAAGAATCTAAGTCATGTAAAATGCTGTATGTATATTTGTGTGTATTAGTTTCTACTGTATATGAGGAACAATAAGAAAACTATAAGAGGAAACACCCACCTATACATTTATCTGTATTTATGGTGTAGAAATATTTACTGTGCACTTGTGTGTCTGTGAACTGTTTGATTTACTACTGCGGTCAAGCCTCCACTTCAAAATGCTCAGTCAAATCAGCTCCCACATTGTTTGTGAAGATGTACGTATACTAAACATTACGGTAAAAGCGTCTGGCGGAACTATTTAGGATAGAATTTCAGGCTTTAATATAAAAGGTTTGGTAATAACTGGAAATTATGATTTTACTTTAAATTTAAAGTAAACTAAAATATAATCTAAGCTCATTCCCGTTTTAATTTAGATTGTTATTAAATGGAATAATCTTGATTACATGAATTGTTATTGTTATTAAAAGGAATTCTCTTGTTTCCACAGAACAATTCAACTTCATAATGATAGTACATCACCTGTAGTTTACACTCAGTTAATATCAAGACATTCTGATGTATCATTTCTAAATACATTCTAGAAATGTGACAATATTAAAGGCCTTTATTATAAAGTTTAAGGGTACCAAAAAATAGGGTTTAAATCAGGGGTGGGCAATTAAATTTTCCAAGGGGCCACATAAGAAACTGGGACTGTTGTGGAGGGCCGGACCAATAAGGTGAACTTAATTCTGCTCAATATTAATTTTGTCTCTTTATTTACATTCACATTTTTAGCATTTAGCAGATATCTTTATCCAAAGCGATTTACAATACAGTTACAGTATATAGTCTGAGCAATAGAGGGTTATGGGCCTTGCTCAAGGGTCCAACAGCAGCAACCTGGCTGTGGTGGGGCTTGAACCAGCGACCTTCTAATTACTAGTTCAGTACCTTAAGCACTACGCAACGACTGCCCACTCTTTACTAAAAGCAGTAGATTGTAAACAAAATACAACACAAAAAAGTATCAATCGGAATGTAAAATGAAAGTATATTATTAATAATAAAAGATTCACTAGTAGTACACTGATCATTCATTTGCCATTCCACCAATATCTGTGACCCCCTGGATTCTGGGCTAGTTTCAGCTTCAGGGTTGATTTTAGACCAGGCTGAACCTGGCAACTTTCGTGATTTTCCCGCCAAATTGGGCTACTTTCAAAATGTGTCACGGCTGTCTGAAAGCTTTCTTTACAAACCGTACAAAATGTTTTAATGAGGATTTATGCTCACATACCTATGAACAAGGTTTGCTAGTTTTAGCATGTGAAGGACGGGTTTAGACAGAATTTGAGCTGGATATTTGTGCTGGACTTGGCAACCCTGGGTAGAGTTGAATTGTTTAGTGTTGATTCCAGTTGCTGCTGGAGGTAAACAGACCGAGTACAAGTACAGTCTGTGTTCCTGTAGTTATGAACTGCTCTCATTCTCAGCAGTTTGAACAGGATTTGAACGGAAGGTAAAGCTCTTATTTTCAGGTTTTGTTTCCTTCACTTTATTAATCTTTATGTTTCCTTAGTGAGCTCGTATCACTGCTCAGAATGTAGAAAGTGCTTCAGTAAATCCAACAGTTCACATATTTCTACACCATAAATACAGATAAATCTATAGGTGGGTGTTTCCTCTTCTAGTTTTCTTATTGTTCCTCATATACAGTAGAAACTAATTCACACAAATATACATACAGCATTTTACATGACTTAGATTCTTATCATAAAAGCTTTATCTAAGTTCATGTCATTTCACTTTACAGAATAGCCTTTCAATTCCTTGTTTGTGTTTAGGATTAAATGTAAATAACTTTTCTGCTGAGATAAATGGGTGTAGTTAGACTTCACCCATCATGCTTTGTGGCTCCATCTAGTTCATTTACACACGTTCCATAGATAATGAGCTAGTACTTCACACAAGAAGGTGTGAATGGTTGTCTGATGATTGACCAATGCAGAGTTTTGAACTGGTCTTGGGTCTTTGTCCTCAGCTCTATTTAAGGACTAAACTCTAGACTTGTAGCTAAGTCACTTGGTAAGAAGGATCTTCTGCACGTTCTTCATTAGAAACGACCTGCTGGAGACACCAGCTTTGTTAAAGTGGCTGCCAGTATTCTAACAGGAAGGTAAAGGCTTTTTTATATTTAGTTTATTTTACATTTATGTTGCATTTGTTGTTCTTTTTATTTTATGATGTTATTTAATATTATCAGGTTAATATATTCAGACAGTTTAAAATAGCTTTATGCTCATAATTGTGGTGATTTATGAAGCCTTTTTTACTCCCAGCACACCAAAGATTTACACTTGTGAGCTAATTATTAGTCCTGTCATCAACTGGATTAGATTTGCTTGGTGCAGGACTATTTGCAAGTTATTTATAGTTATTTAATTATTAATATCTGCAGTATTTATAAGTATTTTATCCTGATGTTCTTTGAATTCAGATTCTCACTTAGACGTGAAGTGAATTTAATGTTTTTATTACTAGGTGAAGAGTTTAATATTATTGTGGTATTAATGTAGTAAAAGTAATTCTAATTAATCGACTTGTTTCTTTGTTTCTGTTGCTTTCCAAGGAAACAGTTTCTACAGTCTTATCAAAGCACAAACATGAAGAACTATCATCACTGCTCAGAGTGTGGGAAGAGTTTTACTATGCAGAGTAATCTCAAACAACACCAGCGCATTCATACAGGAGAGGAAAGAACAGAAAAGAGTAGAAGTGAAATTCAGAGCATTTATTATTTAAAGTGTTACTACTAAATGTAATAAGAGCTACCAGTACTGCTACTAGGTCCCACTGTCACTCTGTTAATCACTGTGCTGCTGGTGAAGAAAAGGTTGACTACAGATGAACGTCTGATATCGGAAGCTAAGCAGGGGTGGGCCTGGTTAGTACTTGGGTGGGAGACTTGCCTGGGAATACCAGCTGCTGGAAGCTTTTATGGCTCTTTTGTGTTTTTGTAACGTGTTGTAGACCTGCACTGGCGACTGTTTTTGGTATACAGGAAAGAAAAGGCTGAATGCAGGTGAAAAGGTGTTATTTGGCAACCAGCACTGTGTAAAATATTGGACAGAACACATGATGGGTTATTTTAACTTGTTGGGTTGTGCAGTTTAACCATTGTGCTGAGCTGTGAGGTTTTTTTTTATCATGGATCAACTATGTAACTTTACTGCAGCTTGTATTTAAATGAAAGGTTTACATTGCTGTCTTCAGGATTTCCTCTTTAGTGATATTTAATGTTAATAGCTGTTCTGATCTAAAAGATGCTGCTGCCTTTGACCTTTAAAACTGAGAAGTGACTTGTGAGATAATTCAAATAAACATTTGTTTTATGCAACTTTAAACCTGTAATAAAAGGTGAACATTTTAAATGTGTCTTTATTTGCTTTAACTAAGCAGTTTCTGTAGCAGCTTGTTTGTTAGATTAAGTCCAAAAGTGGGTGTGGCCAGTACAGGGATCGAACCCGCGACCTTGGCGTTATTAGCACCACGCTCTAACCAACTGAGCTAACCGGCCGACGTCCAAGGGCAGGGCATATACCCACATACCCGATTCTACACTGACCGCCCTTCAGTTATGGAGCTGCCACACAGAAAAGATGGAGAGCTTTACTGTTGTTGAGCAGAACAGATCTTCGTGTGAGATGACTGAGGTTCATGTATTTTTCTTTTAAGAATAAATAAAACCGTAACCGTAAAACTGTAACCTCTTACTTTCCTAATACTTTTATTCTACACGATCTAAATTTCTTTTAGTCTTCTGCCATGTGCAGTACAAGAATTCACTAAATTACACAGCAGCTCTCTTTTTATTTATTTATTTATCTTTGCTATTGACAAAATTGATTGTAAGCATTTATAAAGGTCATGCCACGTTCATTAGGTGAAATGAAGCCAGAATTAAAGATGGCAGAAGAACAGGGTGGTATTCTTACTTTCAGTGATTAAATTACTCAGGTTAGAAAGTCCTGATACGCAGCACAGGCTCACCTGACTCTCTCTCAACCATGCTACCTTTAATCATTAAAGAGGGTACGGGGATCAAACTCGCGACCTTGGCGTTATTAGCACCACGCTCTCACCAACTGAGCTAACCGGCCCTTTATTCCTACTAACATGCAGATCAACATGTGTAATTAAATCCATGCGATCAGCTTTAGTGAATTTAATCATTATTATTATAACTTGTCTATGTCACTGATTCTGTACCTCTGTACTCCCAGAGCATGTTCAGTGTTTAGGTGCCACACCCCTTTTGTGATTGGTCTCCAGGTAATTAGACCCAGCTGTACCTGGTCTGAGCTGAGAGCATTTAAGAAGGCAGTTGGGAAACAGTCACTGGAGACTATAGGCTTGTTCGACTTAACCCGGCGCTGCGCAGACCGATCGCCGCCTGGCTTGGTACGGTGCATGCCGGTTAGTTTTTTTTGTCCGACTTGCGTCGGCGCCACCGGCGCGTCATGATGACAGACTCGTTATAATCTTGCGAGAGCGCGGCGGCTGCAGGCGGCGGAACCGGTCACTGCAGTTGCTCTCCACGGGCTGCGCTACCTGAGAGACGGCTTGATGACGACAGAGCTTAATCCTCATTGGCTAGAAGCTCCGCTGAATCCTCTGGCGGTTGTTTCGTTTCATTCTAAATCTGTTTATTTGTCTTAAAGACCTGATATTTTACTGTTTTAAGTTTCTCATTGTATTATTGTATGGCTTGTTCCTCTGTTTTTTTTTTTATCTTATTTTCTTTTTTATTATTATTATTTTGCACCCCCTAGATTGTAATTTATAGGTATGACATCCTCCACGAGAATTTGTATTCTTTTTTTATTGTTCTGTATGTTATGTTGTTTAAAATAATAAAAATAATAAAAAAATAAAATAAAAAAAGACCTGATATTTGCGAAATACTATCATGCTTTCTAGTAGCATGACAGTTTATTTTCGTACAAATTGCAACATATTTTATAATTATCATTCCATATCATGAAAAGACTCAAGTAAGCTACCTGATATTTCTTTAATGTAACATATCTTTTTATCTTGATGTTTTTCTAGAACTTCTGATGGTTCTTGTCTTTCAATTTTATTAATATAAAGCAATCTGAATTGCTGTAATATTTTATATCTTAACTGTTTTTAATAACACTCTATCACTATTACACTTTGATTTATTTTTCATTCTTCCTTGTAAACTTTGTAAACATTTTAAAATATGCTACATAAATAAAAATGTGTGGATGAACATGGTGTCATGTTTCTTTACAAGAACCAAGGCCAGAAGGTAAACAATCTTGTTCAGAAGATGATTGTGTTAAGAGATTGATCTTCAATAAACCACAGCCACTATTCATCATCAATGCCTAAATAACTGATGTGTCAGTGCTCGAAGAAGCACAATTGTACAATGTACTTATTAACCACATTATTCATTAGTGACTCATACTGGGCACATCGGTGAGCATACTGAAGTATACTGTTTAACAATGCATCTATAAAATACAGTGGCATGCGAACATTTGGGCACCCCGGTTAAAATTACTGTTACTGTAAACAGTTAAGCAAGTTGAAGATAAAATTATCTCCAAAAGGCATGAAGTTAAAGATGACACAAAACATTTTTTTATTATGTCTCTATAATGAATTACATCTTGGTTGTGAGGTTGTAGTGAATGCTGTTCATCATCCTCTTCATCCTGCACATCATCACCATGGTCTACTGGCTCCAAGCAAACACTGTGTAGAATGCAACAAGCTGACACCGCTGAGCTGATGGATTGGACATTTCTCAAGTGCAGGCATCGGAGTCTCCTAAACTTTGCTTTCAGAATGTCTGAAATGACCTCTAAATTCTGAGAGACTATAGAGGGGGACAACATCCTCTACAAAATGTTGTATTTTTGGAACAAGCCTAAAGAAGGGTAAATGTGATTAAGTCCTTACGTAGACAAAATAATTATGTAGACAGTTTGGACTTTAAGCCACTTTGACACAATATAATTGCAGTCTATTTACCATATACACAACCATAATGATTAAGGTCTGATTGAGTGCACTTTATAATTTCCATCTAATTATTTCTAGAACACTTTTATATACATTGTTTATCATATTCACTAATTCTACCTTGAACAAACCATATATTTGGAATTATGTATTCACACGTTTTCATGTGAAATGTTTCAATAAACAGTCTTGAAAAATAGGCTACTTAGTTTAGGTCTATTCATTTAAACTGTTGTAGACAAATATTTAAATCTATTCAATAACATAAATATGTGTTTGATAACATGTTTGTTAGAACTTTTCTTTTTCACCAATCTACAAGATAAATGAATGATGAGTAAAACTATATTTATTTACAGATTTTACAGAAACTTAGTTTGACACTTTATGGTCATCTATATTCACCACTATGGATTTGGAAAACAAACGCTGGGCTTAACCTGCTCAATGATCAAGAATGTTTAGTTCGATTTCACGCAAAAGCAGAGCGATTTCTACTGCATCCACTTCATCAGCCACGTAGAACAGGAACGCCGCGAGATCCGCTATAGCTCACGTTTGTTGCAGGTGGCGACTGTCCGACTTGACGGCTTTCTTTTAACCTCCTCCCCCAACTGCAACTGGCAGCTCTCGCTGACCACCAAGGCGAGGCGCAGTTCATCTCGAACAAGCCTTATGTTGTATTGGCTCTCTTGCAGCGGTTTGGTTTGTCAGGTTGGTCCAGTTTGCTCATGTTCTTGTTTGTTCATTCCTAGAAGTCTAGTTCATGTTTAGATTAGCATTAACATTTAGTTTAGCCTTTAGCTTAGTTCATGTGTGTTTAGTTTAGTACTTAGCTTTGCAGTCAGCATAGGTCATGTGTTTGTGTTTGGTTTTGTGTATATTAGGCTTTTCTTTTGTTACTATTAAGTATCTTTTTGTAAAACATCTCTGTGTGTCCGCCCCCTCTTGTCCAGTCTAGCCATAAAAGCGTTAAGCCGTTTAGCTACCTAGCTAACCATCAAAAATTAAGTTCTCCTTTAACCTTAACTTTTTACTTAACAAACTATATTTATGTACATAAATGCCATTCAGATGTTAGAAGTGTGTTAATAACGTCAAATAATAGATAATATGTAATATCTTACCATGTTTTTTATTGTAAGGTGATGAAGTATCTCAGATATTCAAATTCTCGTGCACGTCAAAGTTGTTCGTGCACATGTGCAGTTTTGACCATATGACCCAACATAATAATTTCTATTACACTTTAAGCAGCTTACTTTCATTATTATGTACAATTTACTAAGTTCATTTTTTCAGTGTAGTGTGTAAAGCATGCTGCTAATAATAATACAAATAATAATAACTGTTAATATTATAATAATAACTGTCTTATTCACATTAGAACGATGCCAAAGTCCTACAAAGGAAATGGAGCTGGAAGAGCAGACCTACAGTTCTGATATATGGTCTGAAGATTGAGTGTGGATATCTTTGGAAATAACGAACGAGGTAAATATAGTATCCATTAAAGACCTAGAAGAACCATCTGAAGATTTAATCTCAAACAGAGAGACACATTATGGATTTGTTTGAGCCAAACCAGTTTAAAAAGTGAAATCTTTACTTTATCTTTACTCCCTACCTGAGAGGAGAGGACATACCATTTACAAATTTACATCCTGCAACGCTCTGTATTTATTTACAATACAAAATAAGCCCAACCCACTTCGGACACACATCACAGTGACTGTTCTCCATCATGGACCGATTCGTCATCTAAAATCAGAGACATGGTTTACTCCAGCAAGCAACAGACGCAGAGGAAAAATTGGGAGAACATGAAGTTCATGGAGTTAGCCAGGAGTACCACAGACAACCAAGAACACCACCAATTGAAGAGATGGTGTAAATAAAAACATCATGAAAACAATTGCCACAGAATTAAGAAAATCCATCCAGATACATGACAACATTCTGATGGAATTGTACCTCACACTGCAAGTTATGAATGAGTGAGACCAGTTTGTTCAGTACACTGGGTTACACAGAAACAGGGATTAGCATCTTGTACACCTGTACTACTGTACTTAGATGCAACAGGAGGTGTGGCGCCTACAATACCTAAACAAAATTGAAGAATCCTGTATTACTCCCTTACCTTACCTGGAAAAGATCGAGATGCTTCTCCTCTATCAACTCCCCCACTAACATTTTTAAAACAGTTGGTGCTTAAATTGTCCAGGTATACCAGCCTCAGAGTTCATAATGTGGAGACTGATTACAGCTGAGCTTTGATGCAGGCTGGTATTTTGGTATTTAACAGAGAGCACATTGATGTGTACCTGGATAAAACATATGCACTGCCAAGAAGTGCAAGTCATGGGCAGAAATAAAGTCATTTACAATTTTGCATCTTCACTCTGCTCATATTATCAAGGCAGTTGTTTCTGTTATTGCACAGTAGAATATTGACCGTGGACTTAAAGATTTCTCCACCTATATTTTACCAGACTGCAGAACACTTGTTTTGGAGGAAGGCTGTGAGAGTTTTAGGCACTTCAGTACTGTTTTGTTGGCAAAGCAGCTGTCTTGAAATTCTCAAGGACCTTACACTCAAGGAAAGATCACAACTCCTTGGGTATTATACAGATGATGACAAGCCAGAAGTCTGAGATGATGCAAAGAAGAAGTTAAAACCACAGTGGATATAAAAGACAATGATGAAGACAATGCCTGTCATTGTCCTGAAAGTTCTTTTGGACAATAATTTTGGAATCTTTCATCTGTGAAGTGGGACAATGCTAGGGGATAAAAGAACAGATGATGACCTTACTTCAGGTCAAACAAGAGACATGAACTGTCATGTTGAGAATTGGTTTGGCATAACAAATACATCCATTCTTCAAAATGGAAAGTTGATCTACACTTTGCGACACACAAGACTTTGTGACACTGTGGCCCCATGAACTGTTGAATGGTGAAGTCAGTTTATAATTACAGTGGGGCCAAAAAGTATTTAGTCAGCCACTGATTGTGCAAGTTCTCCTACTTAGAAAGATGAGAGAGGTCTGTAATTTTCATCATAGGTACACTTCAACTATGAGAGACAAAATGAGAAAAAAAAATCCAGGAAATCACATTGTAGGATTTTTAAAGAATTTTTTTGTAAATTATGGTGGAAAATAAGTATTTGGTCAATAACAAAAGTTCAACTCAATACTTTGTAACATAACCTTTGTTGGCAATGACAGAGGTCAAACGTTTCCTGTAATTCTTCACCAGGTTTGCACACACTGTAGCTGGTATTTTGGCCCATTCCTCCATGCAGATCTCCTCTAGAGCAGTGATGTTTTGGGGCTGTCGCTGGGCAACACGGACTCCACAAATTTTCTATGGGGTTGAGGTCTGGAGACTGGCTAGGCCACTCCAGGACCTTGAAATGTTTTTTATGGAGCCACTTCTTCGTTGCCCGAGCGGTGTGTTTGGGATCATTTTCATGCTGGAAGACCCAGCCACGTTCCATCTTCAATGCTCTCACTGATGGAAGGAGGTTTTGGCTTAAAATCTCACGATACATGGCCCCATTCATTCTTCCCTTAACACGGATCAGTCGTCCTGTCCCCTTTGCAGAAAAACAGCCCCAAAGCATGATGTTTCCACCCCCATGCTTCACAGTAGGTATGGTGTTCTTGGGTTCTTCTTCTTCCTCCAAATACGACGAGTTGAATTTTTACCAAAAAGTTCCATTTTGGTTTCATCTGACCACATGATATTCTCCCAATCCTCTTCTGGATCATCCATAAGCTCTCTGGCAAACTTCAGACGGGCCTGGACATGTACTGGCTTAAGCAGAGGGACACGCCTGGCACTGCAGGATTTGAGTCCCTCTCGGTGTAGTGTGTTACTGATGGTAGCCTTTGTACTTTGGTCCCAGCTCTCTGCAGGTCATTCATCAGGTCCCTCCGTGTAGTTCTGGGATTTTTGCTCACCGTTCTTATGATCATTTTGACCCCACAGGATGAGATCTTGACCCCAAGGGAGATTATCAATGGTCTTTTATGTCTTCCATTTTCTTACAATTGCTCCCACAGTTGATTTATTCACACCAACCTGCTTGCCTATTGTAGATTCACTCTTCCCAGCCTGGTGCAGGTCTACAATTTTCTTCCTGATGTCCATTGACAGCTCTTTGGTCTTGGCCATGGTTGAGTTTGGAGTCTGACTGTTTGAGGCTGTGGACAGGTGTCTTTTATACAGATAACGAGATCAAACAGGTGCCATTAATACAGGTAACGAGTGGAGGACAGAAGAGCTTCTTAAAGAAGAAGTTACAGGTCTGTGAGAGCCAGAAATCTTGCTTGTTTGTGGGTGACCAAATACTTATTTTCTACCATAATTTACAAATAAATTCTTTAAAAATGCTACAATGTGATTTCCTGGATTTTTTTTTTTCTCATCTTGTCTCTCATAGTTGAAGTGTACCTATGATGAAAATACAGACCTCTCTCATCTTTCTAAAGAGGAGAACTTGCACAATCAGTGGCTGACTAAATACTTTTTGGCCCCACTATATATATATATATATATATATATATATATATATATATATATATATATATATATATATATATATATATATATATATATATATATATATATATATATATATATATACATATATATATATGTATATATATATATACATATATATATATGTATATATATATATACATATATATATATACATATATATATATATATATATATACATATATATATATATATATATATACGTACTCAGTATGAGCAGAAAGACGCGACTGACTTACACTTTTACATTTAGTTCTTATTGCTATATTCTGAATTGTATTTGTTTGTAAACTGTGAATTAGTTCTTAATCTGGTCGTGATGTTAGTGAATTAAACCTACATCTCTCTGATGGTCTGATCGATGAGCTGTCTGTTCTAACATGCTGCTTAAGCCCGGCTAGTTCAGTCGGTTGAGCTTGAGACTCTTAATCTTAGGGTCGTGGGTTCGAGCCCCACGTTGGGCGAGTATCTTCATTACATGTCTACAGAAACCAAAAGAACGTTCTTCCACTTTGGACAGTCGGTCTCCAGTGACTTATCAGGTGGATATTTGTGCTTGTAGGACTGTTGTTTACTGGATGTTTTTCAGTTACTTATTTCCACTATTCTGTGGGACTACACATTGTTGTTGTGTCTCATATTAGTTTGATCAACAGGCAGGTTGTGCAATAAAAGGCGCTCGTCACTGGGTGGGCTCGAACCACCAACCTTTCGGTTAACAGCCGAACGCGCTAACCAATTGCGCCCCAAAGACACAGGCACTGTTGCTTTATTGGATGGTACACATGGGTCACATGACTAGCTAAACGTTTACTTCAGGCTAATAAACAAAGTAATTACACAAGGTTATATTGAACATAGTCATGGACAATTTAGTGTCTCCAGTTCACCTCACTTGCACGTCTTTGGACTGCGGGAGGAAAACGGAGCACCCGGAGTAAACCCACACAGACACGGGGAGAACATGCAAACTCCACACAGAAAGGACCCAGACCACTCCACCTGGGGACTGAAAGCAGGACCTTCTTGCTATGAGGCGACAGTGCTATGCACTTATTTCAAGTTCACACCACACGACTTTCCAAGTCGTCAGGTCGCTGTACAGTTCACACTACACGATTGGATCTCTTGTAATCGAGAGTCTTTCAAGTCGGTGTGTATTTCACACTACATTTAAATTTTTGGCATTTAGCAGACGCTTTTACCCAAAGCGACTTACAGTATTAAGACAGTACACAGTCTAAGCAATTGAGGGTTAAGTGCCTTGCTCAAGGGCCAGTAAACCAGTGAACCTTTGCTTACTAGTCCAGTACCTTAACCGCTAAGCTACAACTGCCCAAGGCTGGTCACTGATAGGGGGTCACACACTACACCATCTATCACCAACTGGAATCACAGGCGAGCTTCTCTGGTCTCCCAAACTACGTTTTGTCACGAAAACAAACGCGAGATGTGACGAGGGGTTTAATGATACCACGTCCAAAAATGTACGTCAACAAGTAGCGAGCGATTAAAGTTTGTGCGCTGATGTGCAGCGTAAAATCAAAAAGAAAAATAAATAAATTTAAGTGGATTTGACTTGGATTGTTCTATAGTGAGCTGGAGGTTAATAAATATTTTTTGCAATGCAATGTTGGTGTTATGTTTTGTAGAGAACGATCAAGTCAGATATACTGTAAAACTTGTGTGTGTGCTGATGTATTCTGATATAAACTATTTAACGCCCCTGTCCCACCTTTTTACACTCCTCCCCTGCGTTTCCCCTCACACCGTATCTTGTGTTCTCATTGGCTGTTCGACATAGCACTCATAGCCAGTCGGCCAACTCAGATCCAGAAATCTGACATGCTAGATATCTCGATTCTCGAGTAGCTCGGATCGAGTTGTTGAGTAGTTCACACATAGTGATTGAGAACTATGTTTATAAACGATTCTTTTTCATTTCTACAATGTTTCCATTCATATAAGCGTTCATATGATTCCTTCAGCACTACTTACTGCGTGCAGGACCTGAGTCGTATCTGGTCCAGTCACTGGTTGGCGGCATTAAGCTCAATCAAGAACTTTAAGAAATAGATTGTAGCCTGTGGTATAGGGGTTTCGTCTTTTTGAGGATATGTCCTAGATTGAAGCCAAGCAGGCAGTTATTGAGCCAGCTAGGGTCCTAGCAATCGGGCATTTAGGCGGACACCTTCGGGTCCTGAGGGTAGTTTGCCTCGTTGCTGGGCTAGTGTGGGTAGCGGCGTTCGGCATCCTGGGCTGTTTGGTGGAGCATTGGCTGCTGTGAAGGTCGGTTGCGTTACTCGTTTGTTTGTTTCAAATGTAATATTTGTAGCCAGCGACTGAAATGGTTTTTTTTTCTGTTAGATAGTGAGGGACGGGCATAGACGAGACGCCTTGGTTCCCGGTAGCATTAGCTGGTCTGAGTGGAGCTGAGCTGCTGCTGTTTGGCGACAGCGTGGTACACAGTTTAAAGTAGATATAGAACCGTATGTAAGAAAGGGTACTGTGGAGTGCATTCGTTTTATTTCGGTTCTGTTTTGTTCGATATGACTGATAATCCAATGCTGCTTTGCCTGTTATTAGCCGGAAGCTAAAGTAACCTGGCCGTGTGGGAGAACACAAACAGCAGGATAGTGTCTGACTAATGCCGTTTGCTCTATGCTAGAGCAGGTATGTATGTGTTTTATTTATTAAACATGTAGTTAAGCTAAATAACCATTTTGTGGCCCCTGGTTGTAGCTTTTAGATGGATGGATGGATGGATGGATGGATGGATGGATGGATGGATGGATGGATGGATGGATACTTTATTTATCCCGAAGGAAATTATTGGTCTCCAGTAGTTTTAACAAAGAAGAGAAAGCTTAATACAAATACAAAATAAGGTCAAATACAAATACAAAATAAAGTAAGTAAAATAAGGTGCATTAATACAGCATATGGTATACAACAGAATAACAGCATGTGCAAATTAGGCATCTGTACATGTGATAAAAGCAGCAGTGTATCTATTCTTATAAACAATATATACAGATATATAAGAATAAATATAGAGATAAGGATGTTGTTATAGTTATAAATATCTACAATGTATAATTTATGGGTATATATATGTATATAAAATAGAATATGAATAGAGATTGTGTATCAGATATAAAATATGTCATAAAATATGGATGAGAATAGTGGTGGTAACATACAGATAATAATAGCAGTATGTATGTAGATAAAATTATAAAATTATAACCGATATATACATACAGGTATGAAAACAAGAATGTAAGTACAGAATATGTAAAGTGGCAATACAAATGTATGTTTGAGTTGTTGATTCGGTTTAACGACCCCGTCGTTGTGTGGTGTTAAACAGTCTGACTGCTTGGGGTACAAAAGACTTTCTCAGCCTGTCTGTAGAGCAAGACAGAGACAGCAGTCTATCACTGAATACACTCCTCTGTCTGGTGATGGTGCTGTTCAGAGGGTGCTGTGTATTGTCCATGATTGATAAGAGTTTTTTTAAAAAGAGTTCTTTCCTCAGCCACCTGCATGAAGGTGTCAAGCTCTGTGCCAATCACAGAGCCGGCTTTTCTCACCAGCCTGTCCAGTCGTGTGGCATCGCTCTTCTTCATGTTGCCACCCCAACACACCACAGCATAGAAAAGAACACTGGAGACGACAGACTGATAGAACATCAGCAGGAGTTTTTTACAGATTTTGAAGGACCCAAGCCTTCTCAAAAAGTGGAGACGGCTCTGTCCTTTCTTGTAAATAGTGGCTGTGTTATCTGTCCAGTCCAGTTTATCGTTGAGTTGTAGTCCCAGGTATTTGTAGGTCCTGACCACCTCAACGTCAGCCCCCTCAATTGTGATAGGTCGAAGATGGGGCTTGTGCCTCCGGAAGTCCACCACCATCTCTTTAGTTTTGGAGGTGTCCAGCTGTAGATGGTTTGACGTGCACCATGACACAAAGTTATCCACCAGGTACCTGTATTCCTCCTCCTGCCTCCCCGCCCCAATACACCCCACAATTGCAGTGTCATCTTCTTCTGCATGTGGCATGACTCAGAGTTGTACTTAAAGTTGGAGGTGTACAGGGTAAACAAGACAGGGGAAAGTACAGTCCCTTGTGGTGCCCCAGTGCTACTGACTACTACAGTGTATCACAAAAGTGAGTACACCCCTCACATTTCTGCAAATATTTTATTATATCTTTTCATGGGACAACACTATAGACATGAAACTTGGATATAACTTAGAGTAGTCAGTGTACAACTTGTATAGCAGTGTAGATTTACTGTCTTCTTAAAATAACTCAACACACAGCCATTAATGTCTAAATGGCTGGCAACATAAGTGAGTACACCCCACAGTGAACATGTCCAAATTGTGCCCAAAGTGTCAATATTTTGTGTGACCACCATTATTATCCAGCACTGCCTTAACCCTCCTGGGCATGGAATTCACCAGAGCTGCACAGGTTGCTACTGGAATCCTCTTCCACTCCTCCATGATGACATCACGGAGCTGGTGGATGTTAGACACCTTGAACTCCTCCACCTTCCACTTGAGGATGCGCCACAGGTGCTCAATTGGGTTTAGTCCATCACCTTTACCTTCAGCTTCCTCAGCAAGGCAGTTGTCATCTTGGAGGTTGTGTTTGGGGTCGTTATCCTGTTGGAAAACTGCCATGAGGCCCAGTTTTCGAAGGGAGGGGATCATGCTCTGTTTCAGAATGTCACAGTACATGTTGGAATTCATGTTTCCCTCAATGAACTGCAGCTCCCCAGTGCCAGCAACACTCATGCAGCCCAAGACCATGATGCTACCACCACCATGCTTGACTGTAGGCAAGATACAGTTGTCTTGGTACTTCTCACCAGGGCGCCGCCACACATGCTGGACACCATCTGAGCCAAACAAGTTTATCTTGGTCTCGTCAGACCACAGGGCATTCCAGTAATCCATGTTCTTGGACTGCTTGTCTTCAGCAAACTGTTTGCGGGCTTTCTTGTGCGTCAGCTTCCTTCTGGGATGACGACCATGTAGACCGAGTTGATGCAGTGTGCGGCGTATGGTCTGAGCACTGACAGGCTGACCTCCCACGTCTTCAACCTCTGCAGCAATGCTGGCAGCACTCATGTGTCTATTTTTTAAAGCCAACCTCTGGATATGACGCCGAACACGTGGACTCAACTTCTTTGGTCGACCCTGGCAAAGCCTGTTCCGAGTGGAACCTGTCCTGGAAAACCGCTGTATGACCTTGGCCACCATGCTGTAGCTCAGTTTCAGGGTGTTAGCAATCTTCTTATAGCCCAGGCCATCTTTGTGGAGAGCAACAATTCTATTTCTCACATCCTCAGAGAGTTCTTTGCCATGAGGTGCCATGTTGAATATCCAGTGGCCAGTATGAGAGAATTGTACCCAAAACACCAAATTTAACAGCCCTGCTCCCCATTTACACCTGGGACCTTGACACATGACACCAGGGAGGGACAACGACACATTTGGGCACAATTTGGACATGTTCACTGTGGGGTGTACTCAATTATGTTGCCAGCTATTTAGACATTAATGGCTGTGTGTCGAGTTATTTTCAGAAGACAGTAAATCTACACTGCTATACAAGCTGTACACTGACTACTCTAAGTTATATCCAAGTTTCATGTCTATAGTGTTGTCCCATGAAAAGATATAATAAAATATTTGCAGAAATGTGAGGGGTGTACTCACTTTTGTGATACACTGTATATCTGAAAAGCAGTCCTTTAGCCTGACACACTGTGGTCTCTCTGTGAGGTAGTCCACGAACCAGGTCACCAGGAATGAGTCCACCCCCATCTTCGCCAGTTTGTCTCCCAATAGGAGTGGCTGGATTGTGTTGAACGCACTGGAAAAATCGAAGAATATAATTCTCACCGCTCCGCTTCCCTTGTCCAGGTGAGAGTAGGCTCTATGTAGCATATAGAGGATGGCATCCTCTACCCCCACCTTCTCTCGGTAGGCGAACTGCAGTGGGTCCAGTGCGTGATGGGCCTGTGGTCTGAGGTGGTGGAGTAGCAGTCGCTCAAACGTCTTCATGATGTGCGACGTCAGGGCGACTGGTCTGAAGTCGTTTGGCTCGCTGGGGTGTGCTTTCTTGGGGACTGGGACGACATATGATGTTTTCCACAGTGTGGGGACTTTCCCCAGTCTCAGGCTTTGGTTAAAGATGTATTGGAGTGGCTCCCCCAGTTCAACAGCACATGCTTTCAGCATTTTCGGACACACCCTGTCTGGGCCCGCTGCCTTGCTGGGACGAAGCCTCCTCAGTTGACCTCTGACTTGACCTGTAGTTATGGTTGGGGGGTGTGCCAAATCAGCAGCTGGTGTGGAGGATGATGGGGAATCCAAGGTGGTAACTGTGCAGTCGTTACTACTACTGGCTGGTGGTGGGGGTTTGGAGGTGTTAACTGCAGCAGGGCTATCAAACCTATTAAAGAAAAGTTTGAACTGGTTCGCTCTAACCACGTCCCCCTCTGCTGAGTTTCTTCCTTTCTTTTTGCAGCCAGTGATGGTTTTCATGCCGTTGCAGACCTCCCTCGTGTTGTTCTCCTGCAGTTTCGGCTCTGCGTCCGCGGTACCTGGGTCTTAGCTCCTCCGGTATGTTGTGGACAATACCAGCATTCCATCTCCTCCTTAAGGAGAGTAGTTGTTCCTTTGAATAAGTATGTTTTTTGCCGCCCCCTTGTGAAAAAGTTATGTTCATGATGGAGAAAGGGAGAAAAAGACGTGACACAAAATAAAGAATAAAAGAAAAACACAATAGAAACGCTGAAAAAGTAAAACACTGACGGAGCTACTGGAGAGGCTGCCGCTCACGACGGCGCCTAGACCAGAATCTAGTCTAGAATTCTAAACTAGAATTTTGGCTACTGCTGCTGGCTTCCGACTGGTTAGAGTTGCTGCTGCTAGCTTGGATGCTGCTAATAAAGTTACTGGGTTAAGACTTGGTATTTATTGTATAGCAAAGATGGTAAAGTGCATGCTATATTGTACATCACAATTCATTTTTGTGTATTTTGAATTGTCCAGGCTCGAGGTCACGTAATATTTGCCTGGGAGTGTTATCCAGTTGCTCTGTGAAAATTGGTATGTTCTGTTTACATTGCCATTATGAAAAGTGTTCTATGGTGTGTTTCATGAATTAGTCCATGTACAGAATGTAACATTTTTACTTCTTTGTATGCACTTTATAGATTGTACAGCCGCTTGGGTTGCCAACTGTTTCCGTTTTTTTTCTTTTCTTATTCTTTTTCCTTTGTACTCTGAAACTGTTCGACTGTGCTGCTATTAGCAATTTTATTGTTGTATCCTCAAACTTATAGGCCTTAGCTTTTATGGGAATGCTGCTCTATTTTTAAAGGTCTTATAGTGCTGGGTAATTGAGGGATGGTGGGAAACCAACAGGTTGGTGGGTATAATCGGGTGTTGTTCACCAGTGTGATCGATTTGCAGTGCTGTGTAGTGTGAGAGATTATTGTGTCATACTATATTGCAGAGTGTATTTTCTTAGTCGTAGAATTTAGCCACGTTTGTTACTGACATTAGATCTGTGGGTTTCCCAGCTTCCCCCCAATTATTACTATTCAGTAGAGCATGTGTTTTGTTTTATCCTTGTCCTGGAACCAAACTGACAGTGGTTTTTAATGACTTTAATGACATTTAATAAAATTGATCTTTTGTACTTTTCTAAACCTGCGTTTGTGAGTTTCTTGTACACGGAGCTTCCCCTTTGCTCCAGGAATAAACCAAGGGGTGGCGTTGTCTGGCATCTAGCTCATTGGGGGAGGCCACAATATAGTTTAGATAGTTCACACATATAAGAACCCACAAAACCTCTTAGATGTGTATTAAGAAAGTCTGATCATAAGAAATGACGAGACAGAGATGTCTGAAGTAGGACTGAGATCTCGGATCATTAAAATAACATGAAACTGCTGCATTTCTGGTGTAATAACAACCAAATTCAGTTTAGGAGCCGCTCATTTCTGCAGATCTTCACTGAAAGTGTGCAGAATCTTAAATGTTTTTTGTGCTGCCATGCAGCTGGGTAAATGGAGTTAGTGTAGAATTATGTACAGAGATTTAAAGAGAAAAGTTTAACTGGTTAGCTTAGTTAGTTAGAGCGTGGTTGTGAGTTCAATCCTCGTATGGGCTCATGGCAGAAGATTAAAAGAAATGTAGACCGTGTAAAATAAAAGTATTAGGAAAGTATGAGGTTAAAAGCATCAGCTTTTATTTATTCTTAAAAGAAAAATACACGAAGATCTGTTCTGCTTAACAACAGTAAAGCTCTCCATCGTTTCCGTGTGGCAGGTCCATAACTGAAGGGCTGTAGTGTATCGGGTATGTGGGTATATGACCTGCCCTTAGACATTGGCAGGTTAGCTCAGTTGGTTAGAGCGTGGTGCTAATAATGCCACGGTCATGGGCTCAATCCCCGTATGGGGCACACCCACTTTTGGACATAAACTAACAAGCAAGTGATCCTTCTCTAACTAGCAGGTCCTATTGATCTGAGCTTCAAACGTTGTCTTTGACAAGTGTGAGATCTTTTTAATGCCGCTCTCATTCAGGTCACAAACATGCCATTATTTCAATTTGCCAAACTTAATTGCCCTTCTGTAAATGTTAGCAAGTCATGTGACATGTGTGTACCCTCCAATGAAACAGCTGTGCGCGTCTCTGTGGCGCAATCGGTTACCGTGTTTGGCTGTTAAGCAAAAGGTTGGTGGTTCGAGCCCACCCAGAAAGGAGTGCCTTTTATTGCACAATGTGTAGTCCCACAGAACAGTGGAAATAAGTAACTGAAAAACATCAAGTAAACAACAGTCCTACAAGCACAAACATCCACCTGATAAGTCACCGGAGACCAGCTGTACAGAGTGGAAGAAAGACCTTTTGGTTTCTGTAGATGTTAAATGAAGATACTCGGCCAATGTGGGCCTCGAACCCACGACCCTGAGATTAAGAGCCTCATGCTCTACCGACTGAGCTAGCCGGGCTTCAGCAGCATGTCAGAACAGACAGCTTATAGATCAGACCATCAGAGAGATGTAGGTTTAATAGTGTTATTTTAAATAAACAAAAATAAATGAAATAGAACAATTTAACTTTTTTTAAAGAATGTGCACAGTGAAATACACTGAAAACCTCAAAAGGTCGTCCTAAAATGAGTGTGTTTCAGTGCTGTTTAATACAAATAAATAAAATATATAAGCACTACAGGACGGATCAGCTGCATTCATCTTCCCCTCTATCAGGACTGCCACCACCATGCTTCACAGTGGGTGTGGCATTAGCCGGGTGCCTGGTCTCCTCCAGACGTGACTTGTTTCTCGCGGTCCGAAAGACCTGTAGGTGCATTTTGGCACCTAGTTCAAATGATTGATCTTCTGGAAGGTTCTCACGTCTCCACAAGGATACGCCGGAGGTTCCTGCTCACCTCCCGGCCAGGCCAGACTTCTTCCATTTATGAATGTTGGTGGTCCGTACCCTTGCCCAGATCTATGCTTCCGAGGTCTGTAGACGATTCCTTTGACCCCATGGCCACTGTGGACTGTGGGACCTCATATAAGCAGGTGTCTGCGATCCCCAATCGTGTCCAATCAATCCAATTGACCACAGGTGGCCTCCAATTAAATTGGAGACGCATCTCAAGCGGTATCATACCCGTCTTTTGGGTGTCCTATCAAAGTGTGTGCAAACAGACGCCTAAAAGCGTGCTAATAACACACAGACACACAGACGACGGTACAGTTCACGTCTTTATTGAACAATTTATTTATTTAATAAACAAAGAAGCTGCTGGTAACTGTAAGAATAATCTCCTCGTCTTCCGGATCAAGATGCTCGTTGACCTGCGTCGAGAAAACAAGCAAGAAATGCAGTTAGACACGATCCAGCCCTGAAAGGTTGGAGATGTTAGTTTATAGAGTTCTACCATTAAGCTATCGTGACGTCCTGGAGGTCCGGTAAGGTTCTGTGAGGCCCTGTGAATAGAGACTTAAACCTTGCATAGATATCAAACCTTCATCATCTCCTACTCACCCAGAAAGACCTGCCAGAGCTCTCGAACCTTCTTATTCCTGGAAAAAAGCTCAAATCTTAAAAGGTTTGATCATTTTTACCGTTAGCAGAAGCCTTCAGAAACCTCTACGGTTAAAGATCTACATCATCTGAACCTAGTCTTCGGCTTACTCATCAAACCACCCGTGCAGGAGGATCTGCCCGAGGGTGAGACGCTTGCTGGGCTTCTTCTTGAGGCATTGTTCAATCAGATGGCGGCAGGCTGGTGAGTGCGACAATGCAGATTTAAATTATACGGTGTTTAGATCTGAAGAAGATACAGCGATGAGGCATAACATTATGACCACTTTCCTAATAACGTGGCCTCCATTGATCAGACTCATTTTTCCAGCACATCCCACGGATGCTCGGTTGAATCGAGATCTGGGGAATCCATGGAAGGGTGGACGTGGTCCTCAAACGCTTAGGTAGTAGCTACGTGTCAGAGTGACCCAACCCAAAGTTTCCCAACAGAATGTTGGCAGAACTTCTTCCCATAGTGCATCCTGATGCCATGTGTTCCCCCAGGTAAGTGACGTGGACAGGGGTCACCATGGGCATCATGACTGGTCTGCTGCTACCTTTGAGCTACAGGAGCTTGTCTGTTGAATCGGACCACACATGCCTGTCACTGGTTTACCACTCTACCCTCCCTGGACCACCCCACAAGAGCTGCAGATTTGGAGATGCTCTGATCCAGTCATCTATCCATCACAATTCGCTCCTTGATAGAGTCACTTCACCTGTCAGTGGTCATAATGTTATGCCTGGTCAGCATACAGTGTATCACAAAAGTGAGTACACCCCTCACATTTCTGCAGATATTTAAGTATATCTTTTCATGGGACAACACTGACAAAATGACACTTTGACACAATGAAAAGCAGTATGTGTGCAGCTTACATAACAGTGTAAATTTATTCTTCCCTCAAAATAACTTAATATACAGCCATTAATGTCTAAACCACCGGCAACAAAAGTGAGTACACCCCTAAGAGACTACACCCCTAAATGTCCAAATTGAGCACTGCTTGTCATTTTCTCTCCAAAATGTCATGTGACTCATTAGTGTTACTAGGTCTCAGGTGTGCATAGGGAGCAGGTGTGTTCAATTTAGTAGTACAGCTCTCACACTCTCTCATACTGGTCACTGAAAGTTCCAACATGGCACCTCATGGCAAAGAACTCTCTGAGGATCTTAAAAGACGAATTGTTGCGCTACATGAAGATGGCCAAGGCTACAAGAAGATTGCCAACACCCTGAAACTGAGCTGCAGCACAGTGGCCAAGATCATCCAGCGTTTTAAAAGAGCAGGGTCCACTCAGAACAGACCTCGCGTTGGTCGTCCAAAGAAGCTGAGTGCACGTGCTCAGCGTCACATCCAACTGCTGTCTTTGAAAGATAGGCGCAGGAGTGCTGTCAGCATTGCTGCAGAGATTGAAAAGGTGGGGGGTCAGCCTGTCAGTGCTCAGACCATACGCCGCACACTACATCAAATTGGTCTGCATGGCTGTCACCCCAGAAGGAAGCCTCTTCTGAAGTCTCTACACAAGAAAGCCCGCAAACAGTTTGCTGAAGACATGTCAACAAAGGACATGGATTACTGGAACCATGTCCTATGGTCTGATGAGACCAAGATTAATTTGTTTGGTTCAGATGGTCTCAAGCATGTGTGGCGGCAATCAGGTGAGGAGTACAAAGATAAGTGTGTCATGCCTACAGTCAAGCATGGTGGTGGGAATGCCATGGTCTGGGGCTGCATGAGTGCAGCAGGTGTTGGGGAGTTACATTTCATTGAGGGACACATGAACTCCAATATGTACTGTGAAATACTGAAGCAGAGCATGATCCCCTCCCTCCGGAAACTGGGTCGCAGGGCAGTGTTCCAGCATGATAATGACCCCAAACACGCCTCTAAGACGACCAATGCTTTATTGAAGAAGCTGAGGGTAAAGGTGATGGACTGGCCAAGCATGTCTCCAGACCTAAACCCAATAGAACATCTTTGGGGCATCCTCAAGCGGAAGGTGGAGGAGCGCAAAGTCTCGAATATCCGCCAGCTCCGTGATGTCGTCATGGAGGAGTGGAAAAGCATTCCAGTGGCAACCTGTGAAGCTCTGGTAAACTCCATGCCCAGGAGAGTTAAGGCAGTTCTGGGAAATAATGGTGGCCACACAAAATATTGACACTTCAGGAACTTTCACTAAGGGGTGTACTCACTTTTGTTGCCGGTGGTTTAGACATTAATGGCTGTATATTGAGTTATTTTGAGGGAAGAATAAATTTACACTGTTATATAAGCTGCACACAGACTACTTTTCATTGTGTCAAAGTGTCATTTTGTCAGTGTTGTCCCATGAAAAGATATACTTAAATATCTGCAGAAATGTGAGGGGTGTACTCACTTTTGTGATACACTGTATATATATAATATTGAGTGTATAAATATAATATTGAGTGTATATATATAATATTGAGTGTATATATATAATATTGAGTGTATATACAGTATATATATATGCTGTATATATATATATATATATATATATATATATATAATTCCTAATATATACACTAAGCATCAGTGTACAGACCTGTTCCAGGTTTTAAACACACTCCTGGTCCTCTTAAACAGAAACCCCTCCATCAGGAGCGCTTCCTCTGCCGCCGCACCTCCCCCGTGACCCGGGTCGCCCCCGGAGGACGCCCGGGGAGGCGCCCCGCGATACAGCACACGCAGAAACCTCTGTCTCAGAGAAGCAGCCATCGTAAATGAGGAGAAAATCTAAATGCTGCTCCTGAAGAGCACAGGTCCACATTGTGATGTCACAGCGTTCCGAGGCAGCAGAGTGAATTTACCTTTACCATATATGGGCATGACTGGATTCATGTGACTGCACATATACTGACTTGATTTCCACTGTGGGACGGCTTTCGGAGGGTCCTGGGTTCGATTCCCGGGTGGAGTTTGCATGTTCTCCCCATGTCCTGGGGTAACAGGGTACACTAGGTATAAGTGTGTGTGTGTGTGTGTGACACACCCTGGTACTGACACACCCCCATACCATGACACACCCTGGTACTGACACACCCCCATACCATGACAGACCCTGGTACTGGTACTGACACACCCCCATACCATGACAGACCCTGGTACTGACACACCCCCATACCATGACACCCCCTGGTACTGGTACTGACACACCCTGGTACTGACACACCCCCATACCATGACACACCCTGGTACTGACACCCCCCCATACCATGACACACCCTGGTACTGGTACTGACACACCCCCATACCATGACACACCCTGGTACTGGTACTGACACACCCCCATACCATGACACACCCTGGTACTGACACCCCCCCATACCATGACACACCCTGGTACTGGTACTGACACACCCCCATACCATGACACACCCTGGTACTGGTACTGACACACCCCCATACCATGACACACCCTGGTACTGACACACCCCCATACCATGACACTCCCTGGTACTGACACCCCCCCATACCATGACACACCCTGGTACTGGTACTGACACACCCCCATACCATTACACACCCTGGTACTGACACACCCCCATACCATGACACACCCTGGTACTGACACACCCTGGTACTGACACACCCCCATACCATGACACACCCTGGTACTGGTACTGACACACCCCCATACCATGACACACCCTGGTACTGAAACACCCCCATACCATGACACACCCTGGTACTGACACACCCTGGTACTGACACACCCTGGTACTGACACACCCCCATACCATGACACACCCTGGTACTGGTACTGACACACCCCCATACCATGACAGACCCTGGTACTGACACACCCCCATACCATGACACACCCTGGTACTGGTACTGACACACCCCCATACCATGACACACCCTGGTACTGACACCCCCCCATACCATGACACACCCTGGTACTGGTACTGACACACCCCCATACCATGACACACCCTGGTACTGACACACCCCCATACCATGACACACCCTGGTACTGACACACCCTGGTACTGACACACCCCCATACCATGAAACACCCTGGTACTGGTACTGACACACCCCCATACCATGACACACCCCCATACCATGACACACCCTGGTACTGACACACCCCATACCATGACACTCCCTGGTACTGACACCCCCCCATACCATGACACACCCTGGAACTGACACACCCCCATACCATGACACACCCCCATACCATGACACACCCTGGTACTGACACACCCTGGTACTGGTACTGACACACCCCCATACCATGACACACCCTGGTACTGACACGCCCCCATACCATGACACACCCTGGTATTGACACCTCATACATGTGTATGATGTGTGATTGTGTACTGATGTGTGTATTACATGTGTGTATAAGGTGTGTGTATGGTGTGTGTGTAATGTGTACTGATGTGTGTGTGTATAACACGTGTGTGTGTATTATGTGTGTGTATAAGGTGTGTGTGTGTGTGTGTATTTAGAAACTGAATATTGTAAATTATATTTTACTAACAGTAATTTAGAGAGAAATTTTGACTGTATTAGAGATGCTGCTACAACTCAGGTCCATCACAAATGCTCTTGGAAAAAATGATCCAAAACAAATTAAGGATTTCACTGCTCCACTTGCCAACGAATCTCAGTTCAAACACTTTGACATAAACCTCTAGACTGGTAAGTGCTTTTATGTGTTTATGTTTTATGTGTTATAGTCCCTTTGACAATATACCTGGTGTGTTCTTAAGTGGCACTCTACTATGTTTAAGAGCAGAAAAAAAACCCTAAATCATCTTTTTTTACTTTACATTTTCTGCATTTAGCAGACGCCTTTATCCAAAGCAACTTACAGTACAGTTACAGTATACAGTTTGAGCAATTGAGGGTTAAGAGTCTTGCTCAAGGGCCCAACAGTTGCAACCTGGCAGAGGTGAGGCTTGAACCGGCAACCCTCTGATTACTAGTCCAGTACCTTAACCACTAGGCTACGGCTGCCTACTTAAAACATCTTGACATCAAAACAATGCATTTGTTTATATTTCTGATAGGATCCCAGGAAAAGAACTCAGAGACTGTGCCCACCAGCCCAAATCTTCAACATGTCCAATGAGAACCTCACTCCCTTAAACATCAAAGGAGAGGAAGTGGAAAGAGTCTCCAGCTTTAAGTTTCGGGAAACCTACATCACAGAGGACCTTACCTGGACCACAAGCACCACTACTCTGGTCAAGAAAGCTCAACAGTGGCTATATTTTATGAGAACACACCCTAGTTAGGAAAACTAACCTGAACACGGAGCTTTTGGTGACATTCTACCGCTGCTCCGTGGGGAGCATACTGACCTACTGCATTAATGCATTGTATGCCAACTGCACAGTAGCAGAAAGGAAAGGTTTATACACACTGCCCAAAATATTATTGGACGCTCCCTGCCCACACTGGAGGACACCTTCAGAACTCGCTGTCTAAACAGAGCCAGAGGGATTCTGAAAGAAGTGACTCACTCTGGACATGATCTTTTCTCTCTTCTACCGTCTGGAAGACAACACAACCCAACAAGTTAAAATAACCCATCATGTGTTCTGTCCAATATTTCCCCAGCGCTGGGTTGCCAAATTACCCAGGTTGGGTTGTTTTCAGCCCAGCATTTTTAGAGTGTATAGTTTAAGTTAAGCTCTGGGCTGCCTCAGTTACAGTGGGGCCAAAAAGTATTAAGTCAGCCACTGATTGTGCAAGTTCTCCTACTTAGAAAGATGAGAGAGGTCTGTAATTTTCATCATAGGTACATTTCAACTATGAGAGACAAAATAAGAAAAAAAAATCCAGGAAATCACATTGTCGGATTTTTAAAGAATTTATTTGTAAATTATGGTGGAAAATAAGTATTTGGTCACCCACAAACAAGCAAGATTTCTGGCTCTCACAGGCCTGTAACTTCTTCTTTAAGAAGCTCTTCTGTCCTCCACTCATTACCTGTATTAATGGCACCTGTTTGACCTCGTTATCTGTATAAAAGACACCTGTCCACAGATAATCACATTATTTCCCAGTAATAGTTTAACCAAAAGATTTATACTGTTATTATTACTATTTACTTATTAATGTTTACTGTGTAATTAATTACCTATTAATTACACAGTATAATTCATTCATTGCTAACCATTTCTCCCCAACACTCACTCACTCACTATATTTTATATTTTAGCTTGTTTGGTACAATCTGATGAGTCACACTTGTGTCTAAGTGCTGAGAAATGAGCAAAGCAGCTCCAACACTGTGAGCATCATTTCTGTAAAATGTGAATGCGCTGGTGTGTTTTGAGATTACTCTGTGTAAGAAAACTGTTCCCACACTGTGAGCACTGATACGGTTTCACTCCAGTGTGAATGTGCTGGTGTGTGTTGAGATAACTCTGTGTATTAAAACTCTTCCCACACTGTGAGCACAGATACGGTTTCTCTCCAGTGTGAATGCGCTGGTGTTTTTTGAGATGTATCTGTTGATTAAAACTTTTTCCACACTGTGAACACTGATACGGTTTCTCTCCAGTGTGAATGCGCTGGTGTATTTTGAGATAACTCTGTTGATTAAAACTTTTTTCACACTGTGAACACTGATACGGTTTCTCTCCTCTGTGAATGCGCTGGTGTGTTTTGAGATAACTCTGTGTATTAAAACTCGTCCCACACTGTGAGCACTGATATGGTCTCTCTCCAGTGTGAAAGCGCTGGTGTTTTTTGAGATTACTCTGTATATTAAAACTCTTTCCACACTGTGAGCACTGATACGGTTTCTCTCCACTGTGAATGCGCTGGTGTATTTTAAGCTTACTCTTTGTATTAAAACTCTTTCCACACTGTGAGCACTGATACGGTTTCTCTCCTGTGTGAATGCGCTGGTGTATTTTAAACTCACTCTTTGTATTAAAACTCTTTCCACACTGTGCACACTGATATGGTTTCTCTCCAGTGTGAATGCGCTGGTGTATTTTGAGATGACACTGGAACCTGAAGCTCTTCCCACACTGTGAGCAGACGTTTCCTTCTTCCTGTGTGGGACTGAGAGGGGTGTTAATGCTGAAAGTACCAGAGGACGTTTGCTGATTACTGGAGCTTCTGGTGGGCGTCAGATCCTCATGTTCAGTCTTAATCTTCACCAGAGTCTCATATTTATCATGGTTGCAGCTCTTGATGTGATTGTGGAGCTGATTTTGGGTTGTAGAGGAATGTGGACACGAGGAGCAGCAGAAATCCTTGTTCAGTTCTGAAGCAGAAAATAATCAAATACATTTATAACATTATAAATAATCAAATACATTTATAACATTATCAAAAATAAAAAACATTTATAACATAAATAATAATATACATTTATAACATTATCAATAATAAAATACATTTATAACATTATCAATAATAAAATACATTTATAACATACATAATAATATACATTTATAACGTTATAAATAATAAAATACATTTATAACATTATAAATAATAAAATACATTTATAACATTATGAATAATCAAATACATTAATAACATTATAAAATCAAATACATTTATAACATTATAAATAATCAAATACATTTATAACATTATAAATAATCAAATACATTAATACCATTATAAATAATCAAATACATTAATACCATTATAAATAATCAAATACATTTATAACATTATAAATAATCAAATACATTTATAACATTATAAATAATAATATACATTTATAACATAAATAATCAAATACATTTATGACATTATAAATAATCAAATACATTTATAATGTTATAAATAATCAAATACATTTATAACATTAAAAATAATAATATACATTTATAACATTATAAATAATCAAATACATTTATAACATTATAAATAATCAAATACATTTATAACATTATAAATAATCAAATACATTTATAACATTATAAATAATCAAATACATTTATAACATTATAAATAATCAAATACATTTATAACATTATAAATAATCAAATACATTTATAACATTATAAATAATAATATACATTTATAACATTATAAATAATCAAATACATTTATAACATTATAAATAATCAAATACATTTATAACGTTATAAATAATCAAATACATTTATAACATTATAAATAATCAAATACATTTATAACATTATAAATAATCAAATACATTTATAACATTATAAATAATCGAATACATTTATAACATTATAAATAATCGAATACATTTATAACATTATAAATAATCGAATACATTTATAACATTATAAATAATCGAATACATGTATAACATTATAAATAATCAAATACATTTATAACATTATAAATAATCAAATACATTTATAACATTATAAATAATAATATACATTTATAACATTATAAATAATCAAATACATTTATAACATTATAAATAATCAAATACATTTATAATGTTATAAATAATCAAATACATTTATAACATTATAAATAATCAAATACATTTATAACATTATAAATAATCAAATACATTTATAACATTATAAATAATCAAATACATTTATAACATTATAAATAATCAAATACATTTATAACATTATAAATAATCAAATACATTTATAACACTATAAATAATCAAATACATTTATAACATTATAAATAATAAAATATATTTATAACATTATAAATAATCAAATACATTTATAACATTATAAATAATCAAATACATTTAAAACATTATAAATAATCAAATACATTTATAACATTATAAATAATCAAATACATTTATAACATTATAAATAATCAAATACATTTATAACATTATAAATAATCAAATACATTTATAACATTATAAATAATAATATACAATTATAACATTATAAATAATCAAATACATGTATAACATTATAAATAATCAAATACATTTATAACATTATAAATAATCAAATACATTTATAACATTATAAATAATAATATACAATTATAACATTATAAATAATCAAATACATGTATAACATTATAAATAATCAAATACATTTATAACATTATAAATAATCAAATACATTTATAACATTATATATAATAATATACATTTATAACATTATAAATAATCAAATACATTTATAACATTATAAATAATCAAATACATTTATAATGTTATAAATAATCAAATACATTTATAACATTATAAATAATCAAATACATTTATAATGTTATAAATAATCAAATACATTTATAACATTATAAATAATCAAATACATTTATAACATTATAAATAATCAAATACATTTATAACATTATAAATAATCAAATACATTTATAACATTATAAATAATCAAATACATTTATAACACTATAAATAATCAAATACATTTATAACATTATAAATAATAAAATATATTTATAACATTATAAATAATCAAATACATTTATAACATTATAAATAATCAAATACATTTAAAACATTATAAATAATCAAATACATTTATAACATTATAAATAATCAAATACATTTATAACATTATAAATAATCAAATACATTTATAACATTATAAATAATAATATACATTTATAACATAAATAATAATATACATTTATAACATTATCAATAATAAAATACATTTATAACATTATCAATAATAAAATACATTTATAACATACATAATAATATACATTTATAACGTTATAAATAATCAAATACATTTATAAAATTATAAAAATTAAAATACATTTATAACATTATGAATAATCAAATACATTAATAACATTATAAAATCAAATACATTTATAACATTATAAATAATCAAATACATTTATAACATTATAAATAATCAAATACATTTATAACATTATAAATAATCAAATACATTTATAACATTATAAATAATCAAATACATTAATACCATTATAAATAATCAAATACATTTATAACATTATAAATAATCAAATACATTTATAACATTATAAATAATCAAATACATTTATAACATTATAAATAATCAAATACATTTATAACATTATAAATAATCAAATACATTAATACCATTATAAATAATCAAATACATTTATAACATTATAAATAATCAAATACATTTATAACATTATAAATAATCAAATACATTTATAACATTATAAATAATCAAATACATTTATAACATTATAAATAATCAAATACATTTATAACATTATAAATAATCAAATACATTTATAACATTATAAATAATAATATACATTTATACAATAAATAATCAAATACATTTATGACATTATAAATAATCAAATACATTTATAATGTTATAAATAATCAAATACATTTATAACATTAAAAATAATCAAATATATTTATAACATTATAAATAATCAAATACATTTATAACATTATAAATAATCAAATACATTTATAACATTATAAATAATCAAATACATTTATAACATTATAAATAATCAAATACATTTATAACATTATAAATAATAATATACATTTATAACATTATAAATAATCAAATACATTTATAACATTATAAATAATCAAATACATTTATAACATTATGAATAATCGAATACATTTATAACATTATAAATAATCGAATACATTTATAACATTATAAATAATCAAATACATTCATAACATTATAAATAATCAAATACATTTATAACATTATAAATAATCAAATATATTTATAACATTATAAATAATCAAATACATTTATAACATTATAAATAATCGAATACATTTATAACATTATAAATAATCAAATACATTAATACCATTATAAATAATCAAATACATTTATAACATTATAAATAATCAAATACATTTATAACATTATAAATAATCAAATACATTTATAACATTATAAATAATCGAATACATTTATAACATTATAAATAATCAAATACATTTATAACATTATAAATAATCAAATACATTTATAACATTATAAATAATAATATACATTTATAACATTATAAATAATCAAATACATTTATAACATTATAAATAATCAAATACATTTATAACATTATAAATAATCAAATACATTTATAACATTATAAATAATCAAATACATTTATAACATTATAAATAATCAAATACATTTATAACATTATAAATAATCAAATACATTTATAACATTATAAATAATCAAATACATTAATACCATTATAAATAATCAAATACATTTATAACATTATAAATAATCAAATACATTTATAACATTATAAATAATCAAATACATTTATAACATTATAAATAATCAAATACATTTATAACATTATAAATAATCAAATACATTTATAACATTATAAATATTCAAATACATTTATAACATTATAAATAATAATATACATTTATAACATAAATAATCAAATACATTTATGACATTATAAATAATCAAATACATTTATAATGTTATAAATAATCAAATACATTTATAACATTATAAATAATCGAATACATTTATAACATTATAAATAATCGAATACATTTATAACATTATAAATAATCAAATACATGTATAACATTATAAATAATCAAATACATTTATAACATTATAAATAATCAAATACATTTATAACATTATAAATAATAATATACATTTATAACATTATAAATAATCAAATACATTTATAACATTATAAATAATCAAATACATTTATAACATTATAAATAATCAAATACATTTATAACACTATAAATAATCAAATACATTTATAACATTATAAATAATAAAATATATTTATAACATTATAAATAATCAAATACATTTATAACATTATAAATAATCAAATACATTTAAAACATTATAAATAATCAAATACATTTATAACATTATAAATAATCAAATACATTTATAACATTATAAATAATCAAATACATTTATAACATTATAAATAATAATATACATTTATAACATAAATAATAATATACATTTATAACATTATCAATAATAAAATACATTTATAACATTATCAATAATAAAATACATTTATAACATACATAATAATATACATTTATAACGTTATAAATAATCAAATACATTTATAAAATTATAAAAATTAAAATACATTTATAACATTATGAATAATCAAATACATTAATAACATTATAAAATCAAATACATTTATAACATTATAAATAATCAAATACATTTATAACATTATAAATAATCAAATACATTTATAACATTATAAATAATCAAATACATTTATAACATTATAAATAATCAAATACATTAATACCATTATAAATAATCAAATACATTTATAACATTATAAATAATCAAATACATTTATAACATTATAAATAATCAAATACATTTATAAAATTATAAATAATCAAATACATTTATAACATTATAAATAATCAAATACATTAATACCATTATAAATAATCAAATACATTTATAACATTATAAATAATCAAATACATTTATAACATTATAAATAATCAAATACATTTATAACATTATAAATAATCAAATACATTTATAACATTATAAATAATCAAATACATTTATAACATTATAAATAATCAAATACATTTATAACATTATAAATAATAATATACATTTATACAATAAATAATCAAATACATTTATGACATTATAAATAATCAAATACATTTATAATGTTATAAATAATCAAATACATTTATAACATTAAAAATAATCAAATATATTTATAACATTATAAATAATCAAATACATTTATAACATTATAAATAATCAAATACATTTATAACATTATAAATAATCAAATACATTTATAACATTATAAATAATCAAATACATTTATAACATTATAAATAATAATATACATTTATAACATTATAAATAATCAAATACATTTATAACATTATAAATAATCAAATACATTTATAACATTATGAATAATCGAATACATTTATAACATTATAAATAATCGAATACATTTATAACATTATAAATAATCAAATACATTTATAACATTATGAATAATCGAATACATTTATAACATTATAAATAATCGAATACATTTATAACATTATAAATAATCAAATACATTCATAACATTATAAATAATCAAATACATTTATAACATTATAAATAATCAAATATATTTATAACATTATAAATAATCAAATACATTTATAACATTATAAATAATCGAATACATTTATAACATTATAAATAATCAAATACATGTATAACATTATAAATAATCAAATACATTTATAACATTATAAATAATCAAATACATTTATAACATTATAAATAATAATATACATTTATAACATTATAAATAATCAAATACATTTATAACATTATAAATAATCAAATACATTTATAACATTATAAATAATCAAATACATTTATAACATTATAAATAATCAAATACATTTATAACATTATAAATAATCAAATACATTTATAACATTATAAATAATCAAATACATTTATAACATTATAAATAATCAAATACATTAATACCATTATAAATAATCAAATACATTTATAACATTATAAATAATCAAATACATTTATAACATTATAAATAATCAAATACATTTATAACATTATAAATAATCAAATACATTTATAACATTATAAATAATCAAATACATTTATAACATTATAAATATTCAAATACATTTATAACATTATAAATAATAATATACATTTATAACATAAATAATCAAATACATTTATGACATTATAAATAATCAAATACATTTATAATGTTATAAATAATCAAATACATTTATAACATTATAAATAATCGAATACATTTATAACATTATAAATAATCGAATACATTTATAACATTATAAATAATCAAATACATGTATAACATTATAAATAATCAAATACATTTATAACATTATAAATAATCAAATACATTTATAACATTATAAATAATAATATACATTTATAACATTATAAATAATCAAATACATTTATAACATTATAAATAATCAAATACATTTATAACATTATAAATAATCAAATACATTTATAACACTATAAATAATCAAATACATTTATAACATTATAAATAATAAAATATATTTATAACATTATAAATAATCAAATACATTTATAACATTATAAATAATCAAATACATTTAAAACATTATAAATAATCAAATACATTTATAACATTATAAATAATCAAATACATTTATAACATTATAAATAATCAAATACATTTATAACATTATAAATAATCAAATACATTTATAACATTATAAATAATAATATACATTTATAACATAAATAATAATATACATTTATAACATTATCAATAATAAAATACATTTATAACATTATCAATAATAAAATACATTTATAACATACATAATAATATACATTTATAACGTTATAAATAATCAAATACATTTATAAAATTATAAAAATTAAAATACATTTATAACATTATGAATAATCAAATACATTAATAACATTATAAAATCAAATACATTTATAACATTATAAATAATCAAATACATTTATAACATTATAAATAATCAAATACATTTATAACATTATAAATAATCAAATACATTAATACCATTATAAATAATCAAATACATTTATAACATTATAAATAATCAAATACATTTATAACATTATAAATAATCAAATACATTTATAAAATTATAAATAATCAAATACATTTATAACATTATAAATAATCAAATACATTAATACCATTATAAATAATCAAATACATTTATAACATTATAAATAATCAAATACATTTATAACATTATAAATAATCAAATACATTTATAACATTATAAATAATCAAATACATTTATAACATTATAAATAATCAAATACATTTATAACATTATAAATAATCAAATACATTTATAACATTATAAATAATAATATACATTTATACAATAAATAATCAAATACATTTATGACATTATAAATAATCAAATACATTTATAACGTTATAAATAATCAAATACATTTATAACATTAAAAATAATCAAATATATTTATAACATTATAAATAATCAAATACATTTATAACATTATAAATAATCAAATACATTTATAACATTATAAATAATCAAATACATTTATAACATTATAAATAATCAAATACATTTATAACATTATAAATAATAATATACATTTATAACATTATAAATAATCAAATACATTTATAACATTATAAATAATTAAACACATTTATAACATTATAAATAATCAAATACATTTATAACATTATAAATATTCAAATACATTTATAACATTATAAATAATAATATACATTTATAACATAAATAATAAAATACATTTATAACATTATAAATAATCAAATACATTTATAACATTATAAATAATCAAATACATTTATAACATTATAAATATTCAAATACATTTATAACATTATAAATAATAATATACATTTATAACATAAATAATCAAATACATTCATGACATTATAAATAATCAAATACATTTATAATGTTATAAATAATCAAATAAATTTATAACATTTTAAATAATCAAATAAATTTATAACATTATAAATAATCAAATACATTTATAACATTATAAATAATCAAATACATTTATAACATTATAAATAATCAAATACATTTATAACATTATAAATAATCAAATACATTTATAACATTATAAATAATCAAATACATTTATAACATTATAAATAATCGAATACATTTATAACATTATAAATAATCGAATACATTTATAACATTATAAATAATCGAATACATTTATAACATTATAAATAATCAAATACATGTATAACATTATAAATAATCAAATACATTTATAACATTATAAATAATCAAATACATTTATAACATTATAAATAATAATATACATTTATAACATTATAAATAATCAAATACATTTATAACATTATAAATAATCATATACATTTATAACATTATAAATAATCATATACATTTATAACATTATAAATAATAAATACATTTATAACATTATAAATAATCAAATACATTTATAACATTATAAATAATCAAATACATTTATAACATTATAAATAATCAAATACATTTATAACATTATAAATAATCAAATACATTTATAACATTATAAATAATCAAATACATTTATAACATTATAAATAATCAAATACATTTATAACATTATAAATAATCATATACATTTATAACATTATAAATAATAAATACATTTATAACATTATAAATAATCAAATACATTTATAACATTATAAATAATCAAATACATTTATAACATTATAAATAATCAAATACATTTATAACATTATAAATAATCAAATACATTTATAACATTATAAATAATAATATACATTTATAACATTATAAATAATCAAATACATTTATAACGTTATAAATAATCAAATACATTTATAACGTTATAAATAATCAAATACATTTATAACATTATAAATAATCAAATACATTTATAACATTATAAATAATCAAATACATTTATAACATTATAAATAATCGAATACATTTATAACATTATAAATAATAGAATACATTTATAACATTATAAATAATCGAATACATTTATAACATTATAAATAATCAAATACATGTATAACATTATAAATAATCAAATACATTTATAACATTATAAATAATCAAATACATTTATAACATTATAAATAATAATATACATTTATAACATTATAAATAATCAAATACATTTATACCATTATAAATAATCAAATACATTTATAATGTTATAAATAATCAAATACATTTATAACATTATAAATAATCAAATACATTTATAACATTATAAATAATCAAATACATTTATAACATTATAAAAATCAAATACATTTATAACATTATAAATAATCAATTACATTTATAACATTATAAATAATCAAATACATTTATAACATTATAAATAATAATATACATTTATAACATTATAAATAATCAAATACATTTATAACATTATAAATAATCAAATACATTTATAACATTATAAATAATCAAATACATTTATAACATTATAAATAATCAAATACATTTATAACATTATAAAAATCAAATACATTTATAACATTATAAATAATCAATTACATTTATAACATTATAAATAATCAAATACATTTATAACATTATAAATAATAATATACATTTATAACATTATAAATAATCAAATACATTTATAACATTATAAATAATCAAATACATTTATAACATTATAAATAATCAAATACATTTATAACATTATAAAAATCAAATACATTTATAACATTATAAATAATCAAATACATTTATAACATTATAAATAATAATATACATTTATAACATTATAAATAATAATATACAATTATAACATTATAAATAATCAAATACATTTATAACATTATAAATAATCAAATACATTTATAACATTATAAATAATAAATACTGTTAGTAATTGTTAAACTGAGATCTGATGCTAAAGTCCTGTAACGTGATTCATCCTGCATTCATCATTTCCTGCTCACACTGATCTGCATGAGCACAATACAAGCTTTCACTGTATGATGCTTCATCCCAGGTTCCTCTGATTCTATTCAATCCAAATCTTATTTTACTCAAGATAAAAAATATCTTACTGAGTTCATCTTCATCTTCAGGTTCTTCCTTCTTCACAGGCTTCATCTGGAAACCTCCACACTGTTGGTCCTCTGGGGTGAGGTGTTCCTCAGAGGTGACGTGTTCCACAGGGATCGAGGTTCCTTCACCTGAAATTCATCAATATGTGAAGAAGAAACTCAACAACTGGAGGAAACTGAAGGTTGTGGGTTTAGTTACCACAAATAAATACTACTTAGATTTAATCCAGACTGGAAGTATCAGCACTTCTACACAGGACAGTACGGTACAGTACAGGTTCTAATCCCACTATCCACATTCTCTTATTAGTTCTACTATACTAACCACACTGTACTGTACTAACATGGCAAATTGCTCCACATTTACTTACAGAAGTAACTTCCATCTTCTTCCTCCTCCTTCTTTATTAGTTTCTCTTGGAATCCTTCATTTTGTAGATCTATGGGGGTGACGTGTCCCTCTTCTGCTGACTGCATTATTAAAAGATCTGACAGACAGACGGACAGATAGACAAATGTACTTTATTCCCTATTAAAGAGAAATCCAGGAAAATTCTTTCAGACTGTTTTAACTGTTTATTTTTAATGCTGTGAGGCTGTAAACAGAGTGAAAATGTTGAAACTATTGTGGGACTGAGCAGCATCAGACAGAAAAGACTTCTAATAGAACTTTTTGGGTTGGTTTCACAGACAGGGATTAAGCCTAGTCCTAGACTACACAGCATTTTGAATGGAGATTCTCTATTTAAAACTAAATGTAGTCCTGGACTATAAGCCTTAATGCCTGTCTGGGAAACAACCCTTTGAGTTTGGTGGAAGTGGTTTTGTGGTCCAAAGTGAAATGATGAAGTCTGATGTTCTTTACATCTAGTTTCTCATCCACTCCCAATAACAGTGCTGTTCTAATACTTTTAACTTTTACTATAAACCTGTAAAACAACCTGTAAACAAAGCTACAAGAACTCGCTGTTTCTATCAAACATTAAAAACTGTAAACAAAGCTGAAAATGTGACGCGTTTATATCAAAATGTTAGATTTAATCATGAATAAACTCTGAATCCGTTACAATCCACTGATTCATCGGTTCAATGAATCGGTTCATCAGTACTGAATCATGTGTGATGCTAACAGTTAGCGGAGCAGCTAAAAGTTTGTTTGTTTAAATAAAACTGGAGTTAAAGCTCCTCAAATCCTCACAGTGATGTTTTATTATGAACTCTAGTTTTATTATTAATTAGAATGTGGTTATAATTAAATATAAGGGTTATAATTAAATACATATTTTACTTACAGATGAGGCTCTACAGTACAAACACAGCAGCTTCTTGTTCTTCTTATGATGTTTAATGGCGGTTGGCAGAACAACTTAAGACGCACCAGCGTCACCAACTGGACTGGAGTTGAACAGCAGCTTAGCAGTAAAACATCTCCATTAGCCCTGTATCTCTCAGCTACAGTGTTGGGGGGAACGCGGTACAGTCACGTGATTACTTTTTATCTGTAACGAAGTCATGTAACGCGTTACAGTTACATATTTGTAATGACATTACAGTTACTGTAATGAGGGATGAGTCGTTCCCGAACGAACCGATTCTATTGAACGACTCTTTGAAATGAATTAAAGGAACCGAGTCGCTCCTCTAGTATAAGGACAAATAATTAAGGAATAAACTTGTTTAATGATGTTAAATCTGATTGGTTCATGGCGTTTGTGTTTTAAAGCAGAAACAAACACAGACACATCTCTGCACAAGAGAGGATTTTTCTGAAACTAAATAAATAAAGTAAATAAATGGAATTTGTTTGTAGATGTGATTCCAGTATACAGTATTTGTTTGGGTTTAGAATGTAACGTGAAAGTAAAGTAATGAGGAACGAGATTACATTTTCCAGGATGTAATGAGTAAAGTAATCCCATTCCAATTTTAGTTAAGTAATAAGTAATGAGTAATGGATTACTTTTTTGAGTAACTACCCCAACACTGCTCAGGTAGCTTTAGAGAGGACTACAGTCAGTCCTAGATGTTCTTCCAAGCAGTTTCTCTAATGTCATGTTTTGTTTTCCAACTCACACATTCACACCAGTAGAAGCTTAAAAATAACACTACAAACCAACTAGTCTATAAGCACAAGAGGATTCATCTTTATAGACGGTGCTGTTTATGATTTTACACTTAAAACATGAAGAGTTTTTTTATTACAACAAACACATCAACAATTAATTATAATAATAATAATAATAATAATAATAAGTCAAGTCAAGTCAAGTCAACTTTATTTATATAGCGCTTTTTACAATAGACATTGTCTCAAAGCAACTTTACAAAATCCAGGACCAACAGATACAAAAACCCCTGTTGAGCAAGCCGAGGGCGACTGTGGCAAGGAAAAACTCCCTGAAAATTACAGGAAGAAACCTTGAGAGGAACCAGACTCAGCAGGGCCCATCCTTCATGGGTGGCCTGGAGGATACTTTAAATAAATACACGATTTACACAAATCATACAAACACAGAATTAAATGATCTAAAAGTCATAACTGGTAATAAATAGATAAATAAACAATTAAATAATAATAGAGTTGTTATCCGCTCTAGTCTTCAATAAAGTCTGTAGTGATTTCTTGTCGTTGCAATTACTCCAGACCCGTCACATCTGACAGGAGCAGCATCGTTGTCCCGGCAGTCTCGACTTCAATCCTTAACCTCGGCGGGTAAACAGGTTTCCATCAGAATGCCCTCGGGGTAAAACAACAGAGAATGTAGTTAATAATGTACAATGCTAGTTGACAAACAGTTTTACAGAGAGTTTTAGACTCCGGCAGCCCTAATTATTACAGCATAACTAAAAGGGAGAGCGAGCAGGTAACAAGGTCATGAAGGCTTTCACAGGACATCAGCGCCCATCTCCCCACCGTCACCAAACCTGAGTGATCGGACAAGAGAGGCAGAACGACAGCAACCCAACATCCCTGATCACCACAAGTTTCTATGACCAAGAACCCCCAAGCTCTGCGCCTTTGTCTATACTAATCAAAAGCCTGAGAAAATAAATATGTTTTCAGTCTAGACTTAAACATTGAGACTGTGTCCGAATCCCGAATAGAGGCAGGAAGATTATTCCAGAGTTGTGGAGCTTTGTAGGAAAACGCTCTTCCACCAGCCGTGATCTTTTTAATTTTAGGAACTATAAGTAACCCTGCATCTTGTGAACGAAGTGGACGCGCTGGGCTGTAGTGATTAATAAGTTCACTCAGATACTGTGGAGCCAGACCATGTAGCGCTTTATAAGTTAGTAAAAGTATTTTGTAATCAATGCGAAATTTAACTGGCAGCCAGTGTAGAGATGATAGAACAGGAGTAATATGGTCAAATGTTTTAGTTCTAGTTAGCACTCGAGCTGCTGCATTTTGAACTAACTGGAGTTTGTTTAAGGATCTACCAGAGCATCCAGTTAGAAGAGCATTACAATAATCTAATCGAGAAGTTATAAACGCATGGATCAGTTTTTCGGCGTCATTAACAGATAGTATATTTCTTATTTTAGAAATGTTACGCAAATGATAGAAAGCAACTCTAGTAATATTATTAACGTGTGTATCAAATGAGAGATCTGAATCTATTGTGACACCTAAGTTTTTTACATCTGGGCTGGGAGTAACAGAGAACGTGTTTAAGTTTAGCACCAGGTTAGACAACTTGTCTCTTGCAGCTTTAGAGCCAACAAGTAAAACCTCTGTTTTATCTGAATTAAGTAAAAGAAAATTACACGACATCCAGTTTTTTATGTCGTTTACACAATCTTCTATCTTACTGATTGTGTCAGTATCATTTGGTTTGGCTGATATATAGAGCTGTGTGTCATCTGCATAGCAGTGAAAGTTTATGCCATGTTTATGAATAATTTCACCTAGTGGAAGCATATAGAGTGTAAATAATAGCGGTCCCAGTACCGACCCCTGTGGAACACCATACTTTACTTTTGTAGTTTCCGAGCATTTATTATTTACATAAACGAATTGAGAGCGGTCAGTCAGATATGATTTAAACCAAGAGAGTGCGAGTCCTGTAACACCTACTGTATTTTCTAGCCTCTCCAGTAAAATGTTATGATCGACCGTATCAAACGCTGCACTAAGATCTAATAGAACAAGAAAAGAGACACATCCATTATCAGAAGACATTAACAACTCGTTAACTACTCTAATTAATGCGGTTTCGGTACTATGTTTGGGTCTAAATCCTGATTGAAATTTTTCATGAATACAATTTTCATTCAAATAAGAACATAACTGTTTGGAAACGACTTTTTCTAATATCTTTGAGACAAAAGGAAGGTTTGAAATTGGCCTATAATTAGCTAGTACATGTGGATCAAGATTAGGTTTTTTAATCAGGGGTTTAATAACAGCACTTTTAAACAATTTAGGTACATATCCAAGGCTAAGGGATGCATTGATTAATGTAAGCAGGGGCTCTACAATAGCTGGGAGTAAATCTTTAAGTAAACGAGTTGGAACAGGATCGAGTATACACGATGATGACTTCGATGATTTAATCAACACAGTTAGTTCATTTTGGGAGATTGGATTAAAGGAATTTAGTTGGATTAACTCGTTACTATTATCACCACTGTTATCACCAATGCTGCTCGGAGTGAGTCCATACTTAACATTGGCAAGTGACACACTCTGACTCTGAAGTCGTATTTTTTCTATCTTGTCATTAAAGAATTTTAAAAAATCATCGCTGGTACAGTCAGGCGGTATATTAGATTCAGTTTCATTAACGTTTTTAGTTAATTTGGACACTGTCTCAAAAAGGAATCTGGGATTGTTTTTATTTTTCTCTATTAGGGATGAATAATATAAAGATTTAGCTTTTATAAGTGCATTTTTATACTCAGTTAGAGCATCTTTCCAAGCAATCTTATACACTTCTAGTGTAGTGTGACGCCACTTGCGTTCTAATTTTCGTGCTGCTTGTTTAAGTGCGCATGTGTGGTCATTGTACCAAGGAGCAAGTTTTTTCTCCCTAATCAGTTTAGTTTTGAGTGGGGCTACGTTATCTAAGGTTGTGCGCAGTACGGTCTCTAGGTTTTGAGTTGCCTGATCTAGTTCTTTAGGTTCTGATGCTGATATATTTGGTAATTCTGGTAGGCAGTTTATGAACGCTGCTGCAGTTGCAGATGTAATAGTGCGCTTATATTTAAAACGATTTGGTTGCTGTATATTATTGGACAGGGACACTTCATAAATTAGTAGAAAGTGATCAGAGATTAAGTCATTCTGTGGTATAATTTCCAGGTTGTCTATGTTTATACCATAAGTAAGTATTAAATCTAAGGTATGTTTACAGCGGTGAGTGGGTCCTGTTACATTTTGGGTGATGCCTAAGGATTCTAAAATAGAGTCAAACGCAATTTTGAGTGGATTACACTTATCCTCATAATGAATATTAAAGTCACCAACAATTAAAGCTTTCTTAGTTGATAAGACTAATTTAGAAAGAAAATCGGCAAATTCGTTAAGAAATTCTGAGTAAGGACCAGGGGGTCGATAAACAGTAACCAGTTTAAACATACTAGTTTTATCAGATGAACATTTATTGGTTATGTCAGAGATAAGAACTTCAAACGAGTTTGTTATGGGAGATGATTTTACAGTAAGACCTATGTCTTTATCATAAATTGCGGCTATTCCTCCACCACGACCACTAAGACGTGGCTTATGTTCATAACTGTAACCCGGAGGAGTTGCTTCATTTAAACCTAGATACTCATCAGGTCTAGCCCAGGTCTCAGTTAAACAAAGTGCACTAAGACTATTATCTGTAATTATTTCATTTACAATTACTGTTTTACATGCAAGTGACCTGATGTTTAGAAGTCCTAACTTTAGTTTAACTTTACTAGGGTTTTCATGATGCTCATTTAGATTAATTTTAATTAAGTTATTATGACATACTTTTTGATTTTGTTTTGGCTTACACCTGCCACGGTAAACAGACACAGTCTCAATGGTTTGTGACCTAAGGATTCCAGGCGACGTCCGATGGCGACTCACAGACAGTCGGTTAGGCCTGTTAGTCTGCTGCCTGGTCTTGGCTCTGGATAGTCATTTAACACTATCTGCCGCTACACTAACGCGGTGGTAAAGCCTGTCACCTATGCTGCAAGAAATGCGAGCAGCACCCTCCCATGTGGGGTGGACACCATCCCGCTTCAAAAGACCAGGCCTTCCCTCAAAGGTGGACCAGTTATCTACAAAATCAATGCAGTTTTCTAAGCACCATTTAGACATCCAGCGGTTCAGCGACAATAACCTGCTGTAGGTTTCGCCACTGGGTCGAATCGGTAAGGGGCCAGAGCACACTACTGCCTCGGACATCGACCTAGCTAACTCACACACCTCTTTAACATTACTCTTAGTAACCTCAGACTGCCGTAAACGAACATCATTAGTGCCGACGTGGATAACAATCTTCGAAAATCTACGATTAGCATTAGCCAGCACTTTTAGATTTGCTCTGATGTCAGGCGCCCTGGCCCCCGGAATACAAGTGACTATGGTTGCTGGTGTCTCTATGGGGGTTGCAATACGCACGTGTCGGAGCTGAGAATCTCCTATAACCAGAGCACTTACATTAACAGGCTTCTCAGCGGGTGGCTCACTGAGTGGGGAAAACCTGTTGGACACGTGCAACTGAGATGGTCGGTGCTTTTCCCTACGACTATGTCGCTGAGACGTCACCCAGTCGCCCCGCTGTGAGGGCTCTAATGCCGGAGTCTGGGGTTCTACACCTGAACTGCTGCCATTCGGGACTGCTACAGCTGAATCTAAGCCCTCACTAGTAGTAGTCTGTTCTAAAGCCCGAATGCGCCCTTCTAACACTGAGATCTTCTCCGTTAGACTAACCACTAATCTACACTTATCACATGTAAAGTTATCACTAAACACGGAGAAGGAATAACTGAACATATTACATTCGGAACATGGATATAATGCTCCTGCTGGGGCCATAGTAACAAAGAAATATACTTAGCTTTACAAGATGAGTTGGAGATGATGTTAATGTTGGATTCACCGGCGCTTCTGCTGGTAGTCACAGAAGAACGGCTTTAATTCCAGATGAAACAGGCGATGATAAGCTGGAATACAAAAACCACCAACCAAACAACACAAACGCGCTTCGTTCGGACAAAAGCGGCTGTAATTCTAAAGGAAAACGGTGTTATGCGCTGGTGTACAAAACAAATAAACGCGCTTCCTACGAACAGAAACGGTTATAACTCCCCACAAAACAGAGGTGTTTTAAGAGCTGAAATACAGAACACAACCAAACACAAACGCGCTTCGTGCGGACCGAAAACGGTTTTAATTCTGGATAATTATGATGTTTATGCGCTGAAGTACAAAAACAAACAAAACCGGCTTCGTTCGGATGCCGGTAGCAGAAGTTTCCTAGTTTCCAACACAGCACGAATTTACGTTAGTAAACACAAGCGCTTTTTTTACGATAAACAAAATAAAACTAAATCAACAACACACGGAAGATTAACGTATAAATTATATGTTTAAAACATACGTATATAAAAAGTTATTTAGCTAAAGGCTACAAACAAACAACTAGGCTAGCGTACAAACAAATGCCGGTAGCAGAAGTTTCCTAGTTTCCAACACAGCACGAATTTACGTTAGTAAACACAAGCGCTTTTTTTACGATAGACAAAATAAAACTAAATCAACAACACACGGAAGATTAACGTATAAATTATATGTTTAAAACATACGTATATAAAAAGTTATTTAGCTAAAGGCTACAAACAAACAACTAGGCTAGCGTACTAATAATAATAATAATAAAGTCACAAATCTGTACCCAAGCAACAAGCTGTAATTTATTTCTAGCAGCACTAAATGGTGACGATGTCTGTACAACATATTGAACTTCACTTTAAAAGTCAGTTGAATGTGTTTTACTGTAGTAAGAATGAATGTATGAGCTGATCTTTGTCTCATTGTGTAGCTTTGATGATGAAAAAGCCGCTGGGTCAGTGTGTAACAGGAGGTTTGGAGTGACATCAGATTCAAAACCAAACTCTCATCACACAGAGGACTCGGATGGAATTTACAGTTTAACACAGGGGTCGGGAACGTATGGCTCGCGAGTCAGATGTGGCTCTTTTGATGGCTGCATCTGGCTCGCAGACAAATCTTTAATAAGAAAAATAATAACGTTAAAAATATAAAACATTCTCATGTATTTCAATCCATTCATTTCCTACCGCTCATGTTCATGGTTGCGGGTGGCTGGAACCAATCACAGCTGTCCTCCGTGACAACACCAAATTTTTATTGGATAATGCGTAACGTACACGGGTCGTTGTGAGGTCAGGAAGTAAACTTCCCTTCTTTTTAATCAAGTGAAGGACATAAATGCAGCACCATTCTTTTCTCCTGCTTTGGATGAGTCAACAGACGTAAGCCATTTATCCCAGTTCAGCGTGATTGCAAGGTATGCTGTCGGTGACATACTACGTGAGGAAAGTCTTGCTGTTTTGCCTATGAAAGGGACAACAAAAGGGGAGGATTTATTTAAGTCTTTCACTGAGCTCGCCAAAGAAAAAAATCTACCGATGGATAAACTTATTTCGGTGTGTACTGATGGTGCTCCGTGCATGGTGGGGAAAAACAGAGGATTCATAGTGCTTCTTCGTGAACATGAAAAGAGACCCATCCTAAGTTTTCGCTGCATCCTACATCAGGAGGCGCTTTGTGCTCAGATGTGTGGCGAGCAGCTTGGTGAGGTGATGTCGCTGGTCATTTGGGTGGTCAACTTTATTGTTGCCCGAGCTTTAAATGATCACCAGTTTAAAACACTGCTGGATGAAGTTGGGAATAATTATCCTGGTCTGCTTCTGCACAGCAGTGTGCGTTGGTTGTCAAAAGGGAAGGTGCTCAGCCATTTTGCGGCTTGTCTGAGCGAAATCCGGACTTTTCTTGAAATGAAAAAACGTCGAGCATCCTGAGTTAGCTAACACTGAGTGGCTCCTGAAGTTCTACTATCTCGTGGACATGACTGAACATCTGAACCAGCTCAATGTGAAAATGCAAGGCGTTGGAAATACAGTCTTATCCCTTTAACAAGCAGTGTTTGCATTTGAAAACAAGCTAGAACTCTTCATCGCCGACATTGAAACAGGTCGTTTACTACACTTTGAGAAACTGGGAGAGTTTAAAGATACATGCACAGCAAGTGACCCTGCTCAACATCTTGATCTTCAGCAGCTTCAGCAGCAGCAGGGCTTCACATCTAATCTCATGCAGTCATTCAAAGCGCGCTTTGGAGAATTTCGTGAGCGCACTCGTCTTTTTAAGTTCATCACCCATCCACACGAGTGTGCAGTGGACAGCGCCGACCTGAGTTACATCCCCGGTGTCTCCGTCAGAGATTTTGAGCTACAAGCTGCTGACCTGAAGGCCTCAGACATGTGGGTGAATAAGTTCAAGTCACTGAATGAAGATTTGGAAAGACTTGCACGACAGCAAGCAGAGTTGGCGAGCAAACACAAGTGGGGAGAAATGAAAAAACCTCAACCCGCGGACCAGCTGATTGTCAAAACTTGGAACGCGCTTCCCGTAGCATACCACACACTGCAGCGTGTGAATATTGCTGTACTAACAATGTTTGGCTCTACGTATGCTTTGAGCAGTCTTTCTCACATCTAAAGAACATTAAGACCAACCTACGATCACGTTTAACGGATGGAAGTCTCAACGCCTGCATGAAGCTTAACCTGACCACGTATCAACCAGACTACAAAGCCATCAGCAAAACCATGCAGCACCAGAAGTCGCATTAATGGTAAGAAGTACTTTATTCATCATTGTCTAGCAACAGCATAAAAACATTATTAAAAAGAATTCAGAGACTTATTGTACTTTAAAAGTGTTGGTCTTACATAAAATGCACACATTTACTTGTATTTAGTTTTAAACATATTGTATGGCTCTCACGGAATTACATTTTAAAATATGTGGCGTTCATGGCTCTCTCAGCCAAAAAGGTTCCCGACCCCTGGTTTAACAAATACATTTATTCATCAATAAAGAAACACTTGTCTCCCGACCACTCAATTGGTCTTGGTCAATTGGTCACCTCCATGATAAGAAAACACCTGAACTACCACAATAGTATTTATTTATTTTTAAATGTAATTTTAAAACATGTCAGTGCAGTCTGTATTAGGATTTAGATGAACTGGGTTTTATGCACTAGAAGATGTTGGGATAATTAAACGTAAATATGAGAATTTCTTTTAACAAAGGAGTTTAGCTACCACTAATTTGGTCTATAGATAAACACAAAGAACAAAGACTCATGATGATAGAACAATGCAACACTGTTCAGTCCACAGCCCTCCATTCACACCTTCTCATGTACATTCTGGTTGAGGACGGTTCATTATTTGCTAAGTGGAAATCATCTAAAGACTAGAATTTTGGAGTGTAGACCTAGAAGTGTTAAAGTAAGAGGCTATTCATTTATGGAAAGTAAAAGTTGTTCTGTGTTTATTAAAGTAGATTAAACTTGAATAAAGAACAAAAACAGATTCAGATCTGAGGTTGGTACATTACACCACATTACATTTGATGATTAATGATCATATTCACACCATCATGTACATTTGATAATTGAAGTAGAACAGTTCTAGTATATATTAGTAAAAAAAAGAAAGAAAAAAAAGTACACATAGCTTTTTCTGTACATGCAGTAGTGGAGTATCATTTTAGTTTCTCCTCTGAATGCGCTGGTGTTTTTCAAGACGACTTCAGTCACAAAAACGTAACTTCTGTGTGACTGTACTGGTGTATTAAAAATGCTGCTTCCAGTAAAACTTCATCTGCACTATAAGCAGCAATATGGGTCATCCTCTTATGTGAATGCGCTGGTGTGGTGTACTTCAAGTATATTCCTTTCACTGAAGTTCTTTTCAGACAGTAAACTGTGATACGACCTCTCTCCTGTGTGAATGCGCTGGTGTTGTTGGAGAACATAATGTGCAATTAAATACTTCCCACACTCTTAACAGTGATGTAGTTTCTCTATGTGAATACGCTGATGCCGTTTGAGATTATTTTCTTGAGCAAAAATTTTCCCACACTCTGAGCAGTAATATGGTTTCTCTCCTGTGTGAACACACTGGTGTACTTTAAGAGCATTACTGTAAGCAAAACTCTTTTCACACTCTAAACAGTGATATGGTTTCTCTCCTGTGTGAACACGCTGGTGTTTTTGGTAATTAACCTGTTGAGCAAAATTCTTTCCACACTCTGAGCAGTGATACGGCTTTTCTCCAGTGTGAACACGCTGGTATACTTTAAGGTCACTTCTTTGAATAAAACTCTTTCCACACTCTGAGCAGTGATATGGTTTCTCTCCAGTGTGAATACGCTGGTGTACTTTAAGAGCATAACTGTAAGCAAAACTCTTCCCACACTTATTGCAGTGATACGGCTTCTCTTCTGTGTGAATACGCTGGTGTTTTTGGAGGTTAACCTGTTGAGCAAAACTCTTTCCACACTCTGAGCAGTAATATGGTTTCTCTCCTGTGTGAATACGCTGGTGTACTTTAAGAGCATTACTGTAAGCAAAACTCTTCCCACACTCTGAGCAGTGATACAGTTTCTCTCCTGTGTGAACACGCTGGTGTACTTTAAGGGCGTTACTGTAAGCAAAACTCTTCCCACACTCTTTGCAGTGATACTGTTTCTCTCCTGTGTGAATGTGCTGGTGTTGTTGGAGTGTAGTCTGACGAGAAAAACTGATTCCACACTCTGAGCAGTGATATGGCTTCTCTCCTGTGTGAATACGCTGGTGTTGTTTGAGATTACTCTGCGTAGTAAAACTTGTCCCACACTCTGAGCAGTGATATGGCTTCTCTCCTGTGTGAATACGCTGGTGTTGTTTGAGATTACTCTGCGTAGTAAAACTTGTCCCACACTCTGAGCAGTGATATGGCTTCTCTCCTTTATGAATGCGCTGGTGTTGTTTGAGATTACTCTGCGTAGTAAAACTTGTCCCACACTCTGAGCAATGATATGGCTTCTCTCCTGTGTGAATGCGCTGGTGTTGTTTGAGATTACTCAGTGTAGTAAAACTCTTCCCACACTCTGAGCAGTGATGAAAGTTCTTCATGTTTATGCTTTGATAAGACTGTAGAAACTGTTTCCTTGGAAAGCAACAGAAACAGAGAAACAAGTCGATTAATTAGAATTACTTTTACTACATTAATACCACAATATTAAACTCATCACCTAGTAATAAAAACATTCAATTTACTTCACGTCTAAGTGAGACTAATAATTAGCTCACAAGTGTAAATCTTTGGTGTGCTGGGAGTAAAAAAGGCTTCATAAATCACCACAGTTATGAGCATAAAGCTATTTTAAACAGTCTGAATATATTAACCTGATAATATTAAATAACATCATAAAATAAAAACAACAACAAATGCAACATACAGTGCCTTGCAAAAGTATTCAGCCCCCTTGAACTTTTCAACCTTTTGCCACATTTCAGGCTTTAAACATAAAGATATGAAATTGTAATTTTTTGTGAAGAATCAACAACAAGCGGGACACAATCGTGAAGTGGAACGAAATTTATTGGATATTTTAAACTTTTTTTAGAAATAAAAAACTGAAAAGTGGGGCGTGCAATATTATTCAGCCCCCTTGCGTTAATACTTTGTAGCGCCACCTTTTGCTGCGATTACAGCTGCAAGTCGCTTGGGGTATGTCTCTATTAGTTTTGCACATCGAGATACTGAAATTTTTGCCCATTCTTCCTTGCAAAACAGTTCGAGCTCAGTGAGGTTGGATGGAGAGCGTTTGTGAACAGCAGTTTTCAGCTCTTTCCACAGATTCTCGATGGGATTCAGGTCTGGACTTTGACTTGGCCATTTTAACACCTGGATAAGTTTATTTGTGAACCATTCCATTGTAGATTTTGCTTTATGTTTTGGATCATTGTCTTGTTGGAAGATAAATCTCCATCCCAGTCTCAGGTCTTTTGCAGACTGCAACAGGTTTTCTTCCAGAATGGTCCTGTATTTGGCTCCATCCATCTTCCCATCAATTTTAACCATCTTCCCTGTCCCTGCTGAAGAAAAGCAGGCCCAAACCATGATGCTGCCACCACCATGTTTGACAGTGGGGATGGTGTGTTCAGGGTGATGAGCTGTGTTGCTTTTATGCCAAACATAACGTTTTGCGTTGTGGCCAAAAAGTTCGATTTTGGTTTCATCTGACCAGAGCACCTTCTTCCACATGCTTGGTGTGTCTCCCAGGTGACTTTTTATAGATATCTTTGAGAAATGGCTTTCTTCTTGCCACTCTTCCATAAAGGCCAGATTTGTGCAGTGTACGACTGATTGTTGTCCTATGGACAGATTCTCCCACCTCAGCTGTAGATCTCTGCAGTTCATTCAGAGTGATCATGGGCCTCTTGGCTGCATCTCTGATCAGTCTTCTCCTTGTTTGAGCTGAAAGTTTAGAGGGACGGCCGGGTCTTGGTAGATTTGCAGTGGTCTGATACTCCCTTAATTTCAATATGATCGCTTGCACAGTGCTCCTTGAGATGTTTAAAGCTTGGGAAATCTTTTTGTATCCAAATTCGGCTTTAAACTTCTCCACAACAGTATCTCGGACCTGCCTGGTGTGTTCCTTGGTCTTCATGATGCTCTCTGCGCTTTAAACAGAACTCTGAGACTATCACAGAGCAGGTGCATTTATACGGAGACTTGATTACACACAGGAGGATTCTATTTATCACCATCAGTCATTTAGGTCAACATTGGATCATTCAGAGATCCTCACTGAACTTCTGGAGTGAGTTTGCTGCACTGAAAGTAAAGGGGCTGAATAATATTGCACGCCCCACTTTTCAGGTTTTTATTTCTAAAAAAAGTTTAAAATATCCAATAAATTTCGTTCCACTTCACAATTGTGTCGCACTTGTTATTGATTCTTCACAAAAAATTACAATTTCATATCTTTATGTTTAAAGCCTGAAATGTGGCAAAAGGTTGAAAAGTTCAAGGGGGCTGAATACTTTTGCAAGGCACTGTAAATGTAAAAGAAACAAACAAGAAAACCCTTTACCTTCCTGTTAGAATCCTAGCAGCCACTTTAACAAAGCTGGTGTCTCCAGCAGGTCATTTCTAATGAAGAACGTGCAGAAGATCCTTCTTACCAAGTGACTCAGCTACAAGTCTAGAGTTTAGTCCTTAAATAGAGCTGAGGACAAAAACCAAAGATCAGTTAAAAACTCTCCATTGGTCAATTATCAGCCAACTATTCACACCTTCTTGTGTGAAGTACTAGCTCATTATCTATGGAACGTGTGCAAATGAACTAGATGGAGCCACAAAGCATGATGGGTGAAGTCAAACTACACCTATTTATCTTAACAGAAAAGTTATTTACATTTAATCCTAAACACAAACAAGGAATTGAAAGGCTATTCTGTAAAGTGAAATGACATGAACTTAGATAAAGCTTTTATGATAAGAATCTAAGTCATGTAAAATGCTGTATGTATATTTGTGTGAATTAGTTTCTACTGTATATGAGGAACAATAAGAAAACTATAAGAGGAAACACCCACCTATAGATTTATCTGTATTTATGGTGTATAAATATGTGAACTGTTGGATTTACTGAAGCACTTTCTACATTCTGAGCAGTGATACGAGCTCACTGAGGAAACATAAAGATTAATAAAGGGAAGGAAACAAAACCTGAAAATAAAAGCTTTACCTTCCGTTCAAATTCTGTTCAAACTGCTGAGAACGAGAGCAGTTCATAACTACAGGAACACAGACTGTACTTGTACTCGGTCTGTTTACCTCCAGCAGCGACTGGAACCAGCGCCAAACAATTCAACTCTACCCAGGGATGCCAAGTCCAGCACAAATATCCAGCTCAAAGTCTGTCTAAACCCGCCCTTCACATGCTAAAACTAGCAAACCTTGTTCATAGGTATGTGAGCGCAAATCCTCATTAAAAACATTTTGTACGGTTTGTAATGAAAGCTTTTAGACAGCCATGACACATTTTGAAAGTAGTCCAATTTGGCGGGAAATTCGCAAGTTGCCAGGTTCAGCAAAATTATCCAGCCTAATGTCTGGTCTAAAATCAACCCTGAAGCTGAAACTAGCCCAGAATCCAGGGTGTCACAGATATTGGTGAAATGGCAAATGAACGATCAGTACTACTAGTGAATCTTTTATTAATAATAATAATATAGTTTCATTTTACATTACGATTGATACTTTTTTGTGATGTATTTTGTTTACATTGGTATTACAGCTAGTAATATTTTATCATTAAACTATTAGTCATTTTATAATCGTCATTTTACATCCGGCCCGCAAGACATCCCCAACCGGCCCGCATGAGGTTCGTGGCAATTAAAAATTAGATGTAAATAAATGTGCATCAAACATGCATTACAACAGGATTGATTTTGATGGGGGCGCTATATCTTTAAATTACCGTAAGTTTGGATTTACGTGTGTGCGAGTGTTTCCAGCTTCACCGTAATGTGAACAGAAGGAGTTTTTAACAAGACATGAACTTCTGAAGTATTTATTAACTGAAGTCAGGTGTAATGCTGGTTAAGGATCAGAATTTAGGCTCTAAATCGCTGTTACGATACTAAACAGAAATATAAGAACATTTTTACTCTGCCTACTTCTAATTTTCTGATTGTAACATCTAAACATTAACAGCTTATTAGAACTGCACAATCTACTGCTTTTCATAAAGAGTGAGCAGTCGTAGCCTAGTGGTTAGTGGACTAGTAATTAGAAGGTTGCTGGTTCAAGCCCCACCACAGCCAGGTTGCTGCTGTTGGACCCTTGAGCAAGACCCATAATCCTCAATTGCTCAGACTGTATACTGTAACTGTATTGTAAATCGCTTTGGATAAAGATATCTGCTAAATGCTGAAAATGTAAATAAAGAGATAAAATGAATATTGAGCAGAATTAAGTTCACCTTATTGGTCCGGCCCTCCACAACAGTCCCAGTTCCTTATGTGGCCCCTTGGAAAATTTATTTGCCCACCCCTGGTTTAAACCCTGTTTTACGGTACTAATCACATGGTCTATGCTAAAAGTTTTATGCACATCTAAACCCCATTTTCTGGTACCCTTAAACTTTATAATAAAGGTCTTTTATATTGTCACATTTCTAGAATGTATTTAGAAATGATACATCAGAATGTCTTGATATTAACTGAGTGTAAACTACATGTTGTGTACTATCATTATGAAGTGGAATTGTTTTGTGGAAAGAGGAGAATTCCTTTTAGTAACAATAACAATTCATGTAATCAAGATTATTCCATTTAATAACAATCTAAATTAAAACGGAAATGAGCTTAGATTATATTTTTGTTGACTTTAAATTTAAAGTAAAATCATAATGTCCAGTTATTACCAAACCTTTTATTGTAAAGCCTGAAATTCTATCCTAAATAGTTCCGCCAGATGCTTTTACCGTAATGTTTAGTATACGCACATCTTCACAAACAATGTGGGAGCTGATTTGACTGAGCATTTTGAAGTGGAGGCTTGACCACAGCAGTAAATCAAACAGTTCACAGACACACAAGTGCGCAGTAAATATTTCTACACCATAAAAACAGATAAATCTATAGGTGCGTGTTTCCTCTTATAGTTTTCTTATTGTTCCTCATATACAGTAGAAACTAATTCACACAAATATACATACAGCATTTTACATGACTTAGATTCTTATCATAAAAGCTTTATCTAAGTTCATGTCATTTCACTTTACAGAATAGCCTTTCAATTCCTTGTTTGTGTTTAGGATTAAATGTAAATAACTTCTCTGCTCAGATAAATAGGTGTAGTTTGACTTCACCCATCATGCTTTGTGGCTCCATCTAGTTCATTTGCACACGTTCCATAGATAATGAGCTAGTACTTCGCAGAAGAAGGTGTGAATGGTTGGCTGATGATTGACCAATGCAGAGTTTTGAACAGGTCTTGGGTCTTTGTCCTCAGCTCTATTTAAGTACTAAACTCTAGACTTGTAGCTGAGTCACTTGGTAAGAAGGATCTTCTGCACGTTCTTCATTAGAAACGACCTGCTGGAGACACCAGCTTTGTTAAAGTGGCTGCCAGGATTCTAACAGGAAGGTAAAGGGTTTTCTTATTTGTTTCTTTTACATTTATGTTGCATTTGTTGTTTTTATTTTATGATGTTATTTAATATTATCAGGTTAATATATTCAGACAGTTTAAAATAGCTTTATGCTCATAATTGTGGTGATTTATGAAGCCTTTTTTACTCCCAGCACACCAAAGATTTACACTTGTGAGCTAATTATTAGTCCTGTCATGAACTGGATTAGATTTGCTTGGTGCAGGACTGATGTTGAGAAAGTCAGATCTCTTATATCTTTATTTATATCAAGTTATTTATAGTTATTTAATTATTAATATCTGCAGTATTTATAAGTATTTTATCCTGATGTTCTTTGAATTCAGATTCTCACTTAGACGTGAAGTGAATTTAATGTTTTTATTACTAGGTGAAGAGTTTAATATTATTGTGGTATTAATGTAGTAATAATACTAAAAGTATTTCTAATTAATTTACTTATTTCTTTGTTTCTTATCAAAGCATAAACATGAAGAACTTTCATCACTGCTCAGAGTGTAGGAAGAGTTTTATTAAAGAGACTCATCTCAAACAACACCAGCGTATTCACACAGGAGAGAAACCATATCACTGCTTAGAGTGTGGGAAGAGTTTTACTTACAATCATGCTCTTGAAGTACACCAGCGTGTTCACACAGGAGAGAAACCATATTCCTGCTCACACTGTGGAAAGAGTTTTATTCAAAGTAGTGACCTTAAGGTACACCAGCGTGTTCATACTGGAGAAAAGCCATATCACTGCTCAGAGTGTGGAAAGAGTTTTGCTCAACAAGCTAACTTTCAAAATCACCAGCGTATTCACACAGGAGAAAAGCCGTATCACTGCTTAGAGTGTGGAAAGAGTTTTGCTCAACAGGGTACCCTTCAAAAACACCAGCGTATTCACACAGGAGAGAAACCGTATTACTGCTCGGAGTGTGGGAACAATTTTGCTGAACATAGTACCCTTCAAAAACACCAGGAGAGAAACCGTATAACTGCACTCAGTGTGGAAAGAGTTTTACTCAAAGTAGTGCCCTTAAAGTACACCAGCGTGTTCACACAGCAGAGAAACCGTATCACTGCTTAGAGTGTGGAAAGAGTTTTACTCAAAGTAGTGACCTTAAAGTACACCAGCGTGTTCACACAGCAGAGAAACCGTGTCACTGCTCAGAGTGTGGAAAGAGTTTTGCTCAACAGGGTAACCTTCAAAAACACCAGCGTATTCACACTGGAGAAAAGCCGTATCACTGCTCAGAGTGTGGAAAGAGTTTTGCTCAACAGGTTAACCTAAAAAAACACCAGCGTATTCACACAGGAGAGAAACCGTATCACTGCTCAGAGTGTAAAAAGTCTTTTGCTGATGAAAGTAATCTTAAACGACATCAACAAACTCACAGAAAAACTACATCACTGTTAAAAGTGTGAAAAGTATTTTTGTGCATTATTCTCTCTAACAACACCAGCACATTCACAAGGGAGGTAAAGCTGTATGGTTTTCTTTTTTTTTTTACAACTGTTCTACTTCAATTATCAAATGTACATGATGGTGTGAATATGATTATTAATCATCAAATGTAATGTGGTGTAATGTACCAACCTCAGATCTGAATCTGTTTTTGTTCATTAGTCAAGTTTAATCTACTTTAATAAACACAAAACAACTTTTACTTTCAAGTGGAAGAATTTTACCCTGGTCTTTATGGTGTTTGCATAAATTCTTCATATTATGAATGCTAAGTTTTTATAAATGATTAGCCTCTTACTTTAACACTTCTAGGTCTACACTCCAAAATTCTAGTGTTTAGAAGAGCAAGACCCTTAAACCTCAATTGCTCATTGTGTTCAGCTCATTGTGTAAGTCGCTTTGGATAAAGGCGTCTGCTAAATGCTAAAAATGTTAATGTAAAAAATGTAAATTTCCACTTAATAATGAACCGTCCTCCACCAGAATGTACATGAGAAGGTGTGAATGGAGGGCTGTGGACTGAACAGTGTTGCATTGTTCTATCATCATGAGTCTTTGTTCTTTGTGTTTATCTATAGACCAAATTAGTGGTGGCTAAACTCCTTTGTTAAAAGAAATACTCATATTTACATTTAATTATCCCACCATCTTCTAGTGCATAAAACTCAGTTCATATAAATCCTAATACAGACTGCACTGACATGTTTTAAAATTACATTTAAAAATCAATAAATACTATTGTGTAGTTCAGGTGTTTTCTTATCATGGAGGTGACCAACTGACCAAAACCAACAGAGGGGTCGGGAGACAAGTGTTTCTTTATTGATGAATAAATGTATTTGTTAAACTGTAAATTCCATCCGAGTCCTCTGTGTGATGAGAGTTTGGTTTTGAATCCGATGTCAGCAAATGTGTCCACAGTTGTTAAATGGGACTAAACTCACGGTCCATGTATTTGTATGTAGGCTTGAGCTGGAGTGACAATAGAAAGTGGATGTAAAGAACTGGGTGGGTAATAATTCTAAATAGTTCTTCATGTAACCTGAAATTCTATTCATAAATCATAAGAGAATAAAAAGACTAAATCGTTAATAATGAAGTTCAGAGAGGAGAAGAAAACAGGAGAGGAAAGAACAGAAAAGAGTAAAAGTGAAATTCAGACCTTTTAGTATTTAAAGTGTTACTATTAAATTTTCTTTTATGAGATCTAAAACAATTATAAAAAATGTGGTGCTAAAAATAAATTACAGCTTGTTACTTATCGCAGATTTGAGACATCATTATTATTATTGTTATTATTATTATTATTATATAAAAATTAGAGTGTTTATGGCTCTTTTGTCCCAAGTGTTTTTGTGACGTGTTGTACACCTGCAATGTCGACTGTTTTTGGTATACAGGATAGAAAGGGCAGAATGCAGGTGAAAAGGTGTTATTTGGCAACCCAGTACTGTGTAAATATTGGACAGAACACATGATGGGTTATTTATCAGTCGTGTAGTGTGACATACACACCGACTTGAAAGACTCCCGATTACAAGAGATCCAGTCGTATAGTGTGAATTTGGCATTAGTCTCCAGATTGGAAGAATGTTTGAAAAAAGGATCTCATGACCTTGTTGAAATAAAAAATCCTTGTGATGTCGCCCTATTGTGGCTTTTTAGTAGAATTGTAATAAAATAATATGAGTTGAGAGACGTGAGTTGATGAAGTTTTAGGGTAACGATCTCAGGCTGATCTGAGTGAGCTGACAGTAGGTCTGTATCTTCACTGCTGAGTTCAATGTTCTGTAACATGTCAGGAAACGTTGTGCCTTCTTTCACCTCATATTACTGACTTCATAAACAAAATGATGAAGAAAAGTGAAAATAAACATCCAGGCACCTTAATATATTCAGTGAGTTTATTTATTTATTATTTAATGTAATAAGATTTTGAGGCTTGTTGATCCTGGTCATCCATGTTCTACACTTCTCATACAGCTGTGTGGATCAACAAGGGCGGCACCTCAGTGGAGTTCCTCTAACCAGTCACACACAGATACCCAAAATGCATCTTTCTGGTAAAAAGAGAGAGAGAGGATGGGTTAGAGAGAAACATCTGCAACAATCATTCAAATGTGAAATTGAGATGTAATGTTTCCTGATTGGATGGTGCCACCATCGTCCCTCCTTGATGCGACAACAACGTCTCCTGTTAAATAAAACAAGAAGAGGTGTGAGAACATTCCAGAAGCTGTAGTGTTTGGACAGATGAGCATGTAGAGCAGTGTTTATCAGGTAAAATACACTGATTGTGGGAATGTTACCTGGATTTCTTACACGTCCACTCAGCTACACACTGGACTACTGCGCTGCTTCCTTCTCAAGAGCAAAAGATACGTAGCTGTGGTCTGATCAAACTTCCACTGCACACACACACACACACACACACACACATCTCTTTTAGATGGAGCACAAGAACCTCAATATTAATAAATATGTGTCGACATTTTAGCATCTGTGTTGATGCAGACACAAGTACTGAAATGTACCTCAGACACCAGCTGCTTGGTGCTTTGGTTGGACTGTCTGAACATCACAGCCATCTCGGTGATGCTCTCCTCATCTAGATGATCCAGCTGAGACACAAACACACACACAGACACAAATATATGAGTATGTAGGATAATAAAGATACAATCTTCTGTACGGTGGATCTCCATCATGTCACTGTACTACGTCCAGGGTGGATGTTGTACCGGGCATGTGCTGTGCCATTCCACAGGGCTGCTGTACCCCTTCATTACCCACTCATGATCCAGCAGATGCTCCACCTTTATGCGCCGCTCTGGAACCACCTACAGGACAAGATACAAGAACTTCAGGCGATGAAGCCCACAGAGAAGCACACACCCACTTTGCTCACATTAAACACACCCATAAACACACACCTGCAGCATTTCCTTAATCAGCAGTACAGAACCAGGAGACAGCCAGTCAGGTGTGTCATAATGTCCTTTCTGATGAAACACAGAGCAAAACAATCACATCTGATCAAAGAACATCACCACAAGCCGTTACTGTTACTTTTACTGTATGTTTAACATGCTGCTGAGCACTAAATAATGGATTCAATTTCATAATCGTAACAAGATGTGTATGCCAATGGTGTTTCATTGTAGTTCCAAGACTTACAGTGATTTGTTCATGGAGCTCCACAAAGTTGTCACCATCGAACGGGAGGTAGCCACACAGCATGTCATATAGGACAACACCCAAGCTCCAAACATCTGCCTAAAACACACCCAAGAAGGATGGGCCCTGCTGAGTCTGGTTCCTCTCAAGGTTTCTTCCTGTAATTTTCAGGGAGTTTTTCCTTGCCACAGTCGCCCTCGGCTTGCTCAACAGGGGTTTTTGTATCTGTTGGTCCTGGATTTTGTAAAGTTGCTTTGAGACAATGTCTATTGTAAAAAGCGCTATATAAATAAAGTTGACTTGACTTGACTTGACACACACACACACACACACCACACACACACATTCATTGTCTTTTTTAACCATGCTTTATCCTGGTCAGTCCCCTCATCCAGACCTCATAGAATAAGTCATGAATGGGGCTACAGAGGGGACTGAACACCTTGGATTTGGAGACTGTTCAATCAAAGTTTATCAGGAATAACCTGGGGACACACCCCAATCAAACCTACCTCTGCACCATGATAGGGTTGCGCATTAATGATTTCTGGTGCCAAGTAGGGAGGGGTTCCACAGCCCTCAATCAGAGCAGTACCCAATCCACCCTACAACAAAACAGATTTCTATCAACCAAAGGTCCAACTGTTGACTCGCATCTGCAACACAGCACACAAACTGAACCAGCATGGCTCTGTGATGTCCTGTTCATCTAACTGATCACTGAAACTAATTGTGGACACCATGTGTGCAAGGCTTCATTAAAGCATGATGGATGGGGGTAAACACACCACCTTACTAGACTCTCTGAATGGCACGCTTGATTTAAGTATACACTACAGTCTTAGGAGAGACACGAACCTCTGGTTTGGCACAGAGACCAAAGTCGATGAGCTTGATGTTGTTCTTCTCAACCAGCATCATGTTTTCCTGAGAGTCAAAATAAAACACGTCATGTCCAAGCACTAACAAAGAAAGCGCACATAGTATAAGTGGAAACCGTTTGGCTGACGCACTGGCTTAAGGTCACGGTGGGCGTATCCCTGGCTGTGGACGTAGGCCAGCGCAGAGACGATCTGACGGAAGATCCTGCGCGTATCCTCCTCCGACAACCTGTCGTTATTATCGATGTGGTCAAACAGATCTCCACCCGGACAAAACTGGAGGAGAGAGCGAGTCATGTGAGCAGCAAATCATTATAAATCCAGAGATTCAATCAAATCTGATAGTTTCCAACCACTGATGGTACCTCAAGCACCATGTAGATCTGGTCAGCAGTCTCCATGACTTGGTACAAGCGGCACACGTGCTGATGCTTGAGGTTCTTCAGGGCTTCAATCTCGATCCTCAAATCAGACAACATCCTGCAATGGGGAGGAAACAGGAACAGTTTTATGACTTTTCAGATCAGAATTAGGAGAACCAAACGTTTGGAAACTGAGACACGTCCATCTTTAACAGACGGTTTTGCTGAAACTAACCCCGAGCTCTTTCTTCTCCAGGATCTTGATGGCCACTGGCTCTTGAGTCTGAATGTGCCTGCCAAGCTTGACCGTCGCATAACCACCTGAAGAACGATTGAATTAAAAAAATATTAAGTCAGGTTTCAAAAGATGCACATCTGTGTTACACAAAGGCAGAGACACGACTGAAAGTGGTACCAGTTACCTGATCCAATGGTTTTGTAAACCTCATAGCACTTGTGCAGCTCAGAGACGTCCTCAACCACACGTGATGTTCGTTCTGAGATGTCGATGGTCTCGGGTACAGTGCATGGCACCTCAACCTGCTGCCCACAAGAGACATGTTATTATTATTACTGATTGCTCTTCTTGGCCTCTTGTTTGGCCTCTTCAGAAGGTCGTCACAGGTATCTGGAGTCAAGGGAGGAACCAGGGGAGGATTCGTAGAGCCAACACGGCCATTGAGGAGGTCCCACAGATGCTCAATTGGGTTCATGTCTGGGGCTAAGAGGAATCCAGGGGCCAGGGTGGTACTCAGCGGTCCTCCTGACCCAAAATGGTCCTGGTAGGTCGTCACAGGTATCTGGAGCCATAGGAGGATCCAGGGGAGGATCAACACAGCAAACTGATACTCACCTGGTTCCCATCTGCCTTATGGTCTCCTTCATAGACTGAACTGCAGTCTTCCTTTCCCAGCAGCTCTCCAAGGGTGTATCGGCTGTCCGGGTTCGTGTCGGTCGTCTTTTCCTCTTGACCGTCTCCGTTGGTGGTTTCTCCTTCAGCATCTTCAACACAAGTATCACCAATGATGCTTCATGTGTTATGTGGACTAAAAATAAGGGTCCATATAAAGGGCCGGCGTACTCACCCTTGTTCTCGGGAGCATCACAGACAACCTCTCCAGAACTGATCCCACCTACGAAGCCCAAGGGTTAAATATATAGTCACTAGAGTTCAATAGTGTCGGACTCAAATGTGGTGGCGTTAAGGTTACCTGGAGCCTCAGAAGACGCCCGCGGTTTCTGTGAGTCCTCCAACTGAACCTCCCCGTCCAACAACGTCTCACTGGAAACTGATTTCAAATCGTCCTTGTACCCCTTCTGATTCAGACGCATTAAACTGGTGTTAAAGAGCCGAGAACCGAACCCCTCCCCTCCCGGAGTAAAGTGGTGATGATAATTCACCTCGCTCTCAACTGTTTCTTCTCTCTCAGTCAGGTTCTGAATGGCGCTGATCCACGCCCGTCTACCTGCCTCACAGTCGGCCTGGAACGTACAGCTCCTGTACACACACGGTGATAGATACAGATTATATAGGATGCAGACAGATAGACAGATTGAGTAGATAAATAAACAGAAAAATAGACAGACATTCAGACAAACAGATGGATAGACAGATAGATAAATAGTCTGTCTATCAATCTGTCTATTGATCATCTGTCTGTGTGTCTATATCTGTCTGTCTTTCAATTATCTATCTATAATCTATCTTCTTGTCTATCTGTCTATCCATCTGTCTATCTAACATCTATCTGTCTGTCTGTTGATAATCTGTCTGTCTGTCTGTTGATCATCTGTCTGTCTGTCTATTGATCATCTATCTGTCTGTCTATCTATTAGTCTGTCTGTTTATCTATCAATCATCTGGTCTATGTATCTATTGCCTGTCTGTCTATCAATCATCTTGTCTATCTATCTATTGTCTGTTTATTGATCATATATATGTCTGTCTGTCTGACTATCTGTCTGTCTGTCTGTCTGTCTACCTATCTGTTTGTCTATCGATTATCTATTTATCTATAATCTATTTTCTTCTTTATCTGTCTATCTAGCATCTATCTGTCTGTCTGTTTGTTGATAATATGTCTGTCTGTCCATTGATCATCTATATACAGTATCTGTCTGTCTATCTATTAGTCTGTCTGTCTGTCTATCTATCAATTATCTTGTCTATCTATTTATTGCCTGTCTGTTTATTAATCATCTATCTGTCTATTGATCATCTATCCGTCTGTCTGTCTGTCTGTCTGTCCGTCTGCCTATCTTTCTGTCTGTCTATTGATCATCTTTCTGTCTGTCTATTGATCATCTTTCTGTCTGTCTATTGATCATCTTTCTGTCTGTCTATTGATCATCTGTCTGTCTGTCTATATATCATCTGTCTGTCTGTCTATTAATCATCTGTCTATCTCTGATGATTATAGATCTGGAATTACCTTGTGGGCGTGTCCACCCGGAAGCAGAAGCGTCGCCCGGCGTCCTCGCAGCTCTGGACCGAACAGCGCTGCAGGTCTTCCGCCAGCACCGTGAAGTCACGCTGGGGGAATAGAACATAAAACCTTCTTATTTATACAGTCGATGATATAAACGCCGGTGAAATCCTCCCAGACTTAAACACGACGGGGGCGGTTTGGGATGCAGCCCGGCACAGAAGTCGACTTCTGCTGTGATGCGCCTGAATTATGAGGGGTGTAAAACTGCGGTGCATTATGGGTATTTCACAGAGTCCAGGAGAGAGCTAATTTAGATCATGTAAAGTCATGTGACCTACCTTAAACCTCTTCTTGTAGAGAAGCTGATTGTTCTGTATGATGAACCACCGCCTGCACAGATCAAACACATCATATATACAGTGTATCACAAAAGTGAGTACACCCCTCACATTTCTGCAAATATTTAATTATATCTTTTCATGGGACAACACTATAGACATGAAACTTGGATATAACTTAGAGTAGTCAGTGTACAGCTTGTATAGCAGTGTAGATTTACTGTCTTCTGAAAATAACTCAACACACAGCCATTAATGTCTAAATAGCTGGCAACATAAGTGAGTACACCCCACAGTGAACATGTCCAAATTGTGCCCAAATGTGTCGTTGTCCCTCCCTGGTGTCGTGTCAAGGTCCCAGGTGTAAATGGGGAGCAGGGCTGGTAAATTTGGTGTTTTGGGTACAATTCTCTCATACTGGCCACTGGATATTCAACATGGCACCTCATGGCAAATAACTCTCTGAGGATGTGAGAAATAGAATTGTTGCTCTCCACAAAGATGGCCTGGGCTATAAGAAGATTGCTAACACCCTGAAACTGAGCTACAGCGTGGTGGCCAAGGTCATACAGCGGTTTTCCAGGACAGGTTCCACTCGGAACAGGCTTCGCCAGGGTCGATCAAAGAAGTTGAGTCCACGTGTTCGGCGTCATATCCAGAGGTTGGCTTTAAAAAATAGACACATGAGTGCTGCCAGCATTGCTGCAGAGGTTGAAGACGTGGGAGGTCAGCCTGTCAGTGCTCAGACCATACGCCGCACACTGCATCAACTCGGTCTGCATGGTCGTCATCCCAGAAGGAAGCTAACGCACAAGAAAGCCCGCAAACAGTTTGCTGAAGACAAGCAGTCCAAGAACATGGATTACTGGAATGCCCTGTGGTCTGACGAGACCAAGATAAACTTGTTTGGCTCAGATGGTGTCCAGCATGTGTGGCGGCGCCCTGGTGAGAAGTACCAAGACAACTGTATCTTGCCTACAGTCAAGCATGGTGGTGGTAGCATCATGGTCTTGGGCTGCATGAGTGTTGCTGGCACTGGGGAGCTGCAGTTCATTGAGGGAAACATGAATTCCAACATGTACTGTGACATTCTGAAACAGAGCATGATACCCTCCCTTCGAAAACTGGGCCTCATGGCAGTTTTCCAACAGGATAACAACCCCAAACACAACCTCCAAGATGACAACTGCCTTGCTGAGGAAGCTGAAGGTAAAGGTGATGGACTAAACCCAATTTAGCACCTGTGGCGCATCCTCAAGTGGAAGGTGGAGGAGTTCAAGGTGTCTAACATCCACCAGCTCCGTGATGTCATCATGGAGGAGTGGAAGAGGATTCCAGTAGCAACCTGTGCAGCTCTGGTGAATTCCATGCCCAGGAGGGTTAAGGCAGTGCTGGATAATAATGGTGGTCACACAAAATATTGACACTTTGGGCACAATTTGGACATGTTCACTGTGGGGTGTACTCACTTATGTTGCCAGCCATTTAGACATTAATGGCTGTGTGTTGAGTTATTTTCAGAAGACAGTAAATCTACACTGCTATACAAGCTGTACACTGACTACTCTAAGTTATATCCAAGTTTCATGTCTATAGTGTTGTCCCATGAAAAGATATAATAAAATATTTGCAGAAATGTGAGGGGTGTACTCACTTCTGTGATACACTGTATATAATATTGAGTGTATATATATAATATTAAGTGTATATATATATACATAATATTGAGTGTATATATACAGTACAGGCCAAAAGTTTGGACACACCTTCTCATTCAATGCGTTTTCTGTATTTTCATGACTATTTACATTGTAGATTCTCACTGAAGGCATCAAAACTATGAATGAACACATGTGGAGTTATGTACTTAACAAAAGAAGGTGAAATAACTGAAAACATGTTTTATATTCTAGTTTCTTCAAAATAGCCACCCTTTGCTCTGATTACTGCTTTGCACACTCTTGGCATTCTCTCAATGAGCTTCAAGAGGTAGTCACCTGAAATGGTTTTCCAACAGTCTTGAAGGAGTTCCCAGAGGTGTTTAGCACTTGTTGGCCCCTTTGCCTTCACTCTGCGGTCCAGCTCACCCCAAACCATCTCGATTGGGTTCAGGTCCGGTGACTGTGGAGGCCAAGTCATCTGCCGCAGCACTCCATCACTCTCCTTCTTGGTCAAATAGCCCCTACACAGCCTGGAGGTGTGTTTGGGGTCATTGTCCTGTTGAAAAATAAATGATGGTCCAACTAAACGCAAACCAGATGGGATGGCATGTCGCTGCTTGTTGCCTCTCCTTAGCAGTGTTTTCCTAGCAGCTATTTGACCATGAAGGCCTGATTTGGCCTCTTAACAGTTGTTCTAGAGATGGGTCTGCTGCTAGAACTCTGTGTGGCATTCAACTGGTCTGTGATCTGAGCTGCTGTTAACTTGCGATTTCTGAGGCTGGTGACTCGGATGAACTTGTCCTGAGAAGCAGAGGTGACTCTTGGTCTTCCTTTCCTGGGTCGGTCCTCGTGTGTGCCAGTTTCGCTGTAGCGCTTGATGGTTTTTGTGACTCCACTTGGGGACACATTTAAAGTTTTTGCAATTTTCCGGACTGACTGACCTTCATTTCTTAAAGTAATGATGGCCACTCGTTTTTCTTTAGTTAGCTTATTGGTTCTTGCCATAATATGAATTTTAACAGTTGTCCAATAGGGCTGTCGGCTGTGTAGTAACCTGTCTTCTGCACAACACAACTGATGGTCCCAACCCCATTAATAAAGCAAGAAATTCCACTAATTAACCCTGATAAGGCACACCTGAAAACCATTTCAGGTGACTACCTCTAGAAGCTCATTGAGAGAATGCCAAGAGTGTGCAAAGCAGTAATCAGAGCAAAGGGTGGCTATTTTGAAGAAACTAGAATATAAAACATGTTTTCAGTTATTTCACCTTTTTTTGTTAAGTACATAACTCCACATGTGTTCATTCATAGTTTTGATGCCTTCAGTGAGAATCTACAATGTAAATAGTCATGAAAATACAGAAAACGCATTGAATGAGAAGGTGTGTCCAAACTTTTGGCCTGTACTGTATATATACTGTATATATAATATTAAGTGTTTATATATATAATATTGAGTGTATATATATAATGTTGAGTGTATATATATAATATTGAGTGTATATATATAATATTGAGTGTATATATATAATATTGAGTGTATATATATAATGTTGAGTGTATATATATAATATTGAGTGTATATATATAATATTAAGTGTATATATATTAAGTGTATATATATAGGACGCCCGGGGAGGCGCCCCGCAACACAGCACACGCAGAAACCTCTGTCTCAGAGAAGCAGCCATCGTAAATGAGGAGAAAATCAAAATGCTGCTCCTGAAGAGCACAGGTCCACATTGTGATGTCACAGCGTTCCGAGGGAGCATACCATGACACACCCTGGTACTGGTACTGACACACCCCATACCATGACACACCCTGGTACTTGTACTGACACACCCCCATACCATGACACACCCTGGTACTGGTACTGACACATTCTTTTGGTTTCTGTAGATGTTAAATGAAGATACTCGCCCAACGTGGGGCTCGAACCTACGACCCTGAGATTAAGAGTCTCATGCTCTACCAACTGAGCTAGTCGGGCTTAAGCAGCATGTCAGAACAGACAGCTCATCAGAGAGATGTAGGTTTAATTCACTAACATTACGGTCAGATTAAGAACTAATTCACAGTTTACAAACAAACAATTCAGAATAAGTAACAGAAACAGACACAGACTTACTGTCGCTGTATTGTATTGTATTATAGTGTTAAACTGTAGCCTATTTTATTGAGATTAAGCTTTAATGCTGTATTTTCTTACATGTATTTAATCCAGCACAAGTGTTAAACTGCACAACCCAACAAGTTAAAATAACCCATCATGTGTCCAATATTTACAGTGCTGGTTGCCAAATAACACATTTTCACCTGCATTCTGCCTTTTCTTTCCTGTATACCAAAAATAGTCACCATTGCAGGTCTACAACACGTTACAAAAACACTTTTATTTTTGCTTTATTTATCTTGCCGGAGTCACGTTGTATTGAAACTAAAATAAATAAATAAAACCTTAAAATTAAAAAGCAAGTGTTTAGGTTCATTTATCATCTTAACACATTTACAAACTAATCAAGCTCGTCAAATTTCAGACATTGTTCACGTAAACAAAAATCTCAATTGGAAGCACAAGATTCATTTATTTATAGACAGTGCAAAAAATAACAAAAAATGATCAGTTAAAAAATAACAACAAACACAACAACAACAATTTAATAATAATGTCACAAATCTGTACCCAAGCAACAAGCTGTAATTGATCTAGCACCACTAGATGTGAACGATCTCTGTACAACATTTTGAACTTCACTTTAAAAGTCAGTTCAGTGTGTTTTACTGTAGTAAGAATAGCTCCACATGTTTTGTACGTAGTGTTTATGGTATTTAAGCTGGATGGATAGATGGAAGTTAACATGTAATCTAAGGTGACTCTTAAGTTTATTCGCTGCTGTTGACTTATAAATTTTTACTGAACAAACTGGCTCGTATTTTGGCACTGATATACCCTCCTGAATGGTGATCTGCTTGGTTGACACCAGTGGCGATTTCTCTAAGACTGCCCTAAAATGTCAAAAATTAAATGGTCAAATATGTACAGTTGTGTTAACATTTCATTGACTACAAATGCGTTAGAACACGTATATCTTGAAGACGAGTTCGTTCAGAATCAGCTAATTATCACAAATCGATTCGATTTTCTTAACTTAACTCATACATTCCCGTAGCGTCAGTGCATTTGCCCGCAGACGCTGAGCGTCTCTGTACCTCTATGGCTTGCGTTGAGTTTTTTTTTTTTAATGGTCCGATACTCGCCGGTCATTGGATAAATGCCTCGATTTTGTCCCGCCCCCGGATGCTGAGCGTCTCTGGGGGTGAATGGAGCTGTGGGCGGGTCTGGACGCTGAGCTTCTGCAAGATGATTGGAGGCTCAGTGGAAAGGCTGAATCCCGTTTTGATTGACAGCTAGTTTGAGCGCTACACCGTCACTTCTCAAACTCAAAAGAAGCTTTATTGGCATTAGTCACTTAATCACTGGGAGCTTCAGTCCTATCGCAGATTTTGCGAGTGAAGTCGAAAGACAAACTGCTGTAACCCATTTCAGGCCATTTTCTTGTAAAAGGAACAGAGGGTAGAATTTATGTGTAAACAAATTGACAAATTTTATGATGTAAGCCGACAATGAGCTTCCCCTCTTTGAAAGACCAGCAGCCGCCACTGGTTGACACAACTAGCAAAAGTAATCACAGGCGCTCTGTTGTACTGCACATACCCTGAACGCTACCATCCTGAAACTGCTAAAGTTTCTAAACCTTGGAACTCACACCGACTCCCAGATGTAACTTGCCATTTGCCAGTAAATGAAGCCAAAAAGAAAAATACACACACACACACACACACACAACTTCAGACTTTAACATCTCAGATTTTTTTAAACTGACGGGATTCATATAATTCTAAAATAATGTAGAAGATTTAGGCAGTACATTTTAACTAGTCTTTTGCTAAACATTGCCACCCAAGTATCAAAATCACAACAAAACGCCTCACTGTTAATAATAATTGCACTGAGTTAAGTTTAGAACCCAGTTGGCCGGTAGATGGCGCTGTAAACAATGATTTGTCTTTTGGTATTACAATTTGGCATAGAGCAGTCACATGTGGAACACTATTCTCTACTCATCATTGATAACAGTGTTTTTACCTAAATAAAACCAGGTTCCACCGAGATTTGAACTCGGATCACTGGATTCAAAGTCCAGAGTGCTAACCATTACACCATGGAACCACACAGTGAGGTCTTACTTAAGCCCAAAAGTTAATAATTAGTCATTTAAGAGCAAGTTGGCTGTTAGATGACGCTGTAAACAATGATTAGCGATTATATTTTGGGATGGAGCAGTCACATGTGGAACACTATAACACTATTATGATATTCAGGCTGGATGAATGGATGGAAATTAACATGTCATTTAAGGTGACTCTAAACTAGCACAAGCAATTGTGATGCTCTGTTGTACTGCACATGCGCTGAATGCTACCCTCCTGAAACTGCTAATGTTTCTCAATCTTGGACCTCACACTGGGCCCCAAATAAAAGCAGTAAGGTCCCACCGAGATTTGAACTCAGATCGCTGGATTCAGAGTCCAGAGTGCTAACCATTACACCATGGAACCACCAACACCTAGGTAAATAAAGCAAAAATACACAACTTCAGACTTTAATTTTACATCTCAAGTTATTTAAACTTATGTGATTAATTGACTGAAATTTAGAAGTTTTAAACACTAAATAAAAGTAATTTTAGTTGAACATTGCCACCCAAGAATCAAAATCACAACTGTTGGAACAAGTTCAGGACATTTCATAGAGCAGTCATACAGTACGTGGAACACCATTCTCTACTTAGCATTGATAACAGTGTTTTTACCTAAATAAAGCCAGGTTCCACCGAGATTTGAACTCGGATCGCTGGATTCAGAGTCCAGAGTGCTAACCATTACACCATGGAATCACAAAAGGACATATTTTTTTATGAAGGGTTAAGCACAAAGGTTAATAATTACACCATTAGCTCCACATGTTTTTATGTAGTGTTGATGGTATTTAAGCTGGATGAATAGATGGAAGTTAACATGTCAGACATCACAAGTTGCAAAAACTTGCAACACCCCCCCCCCCCCCCCCCCCCCCCCCAAAAAAAAAAATAATCCCCAAAAAAACAAACAAACAAAAGAAAAAAAGCTAAAAACCTCTCACACACAGCAAAGGATATGGGTGATTACAGAACTTTTAGGAGCTGCTAACTGAGCTACTAAGCTAACTGTTCGCGTCGCGTGAGTACAACTTAGTGCTCTAGATAGTGTGAAAGATAATTGATTTATGTTCCCTACATAGTGCACTACATTGTATATTAGAAAAGAATTTATGTTTTTTACTTAGTGCACTAGGTAGTGTACTAGATATCAGACTTATGTTTCTTACATAGTGCACTAGATAGCATATTAGTTAACGGATTTAGGTTCCCTACATAGTGCACTAAATTGTATATCAGATAACGGATTTATGTTCCTTACATAGTGCACTAGATAGTATTTTAGATATGAATTTATGTTCCCTACGTAGTGAACTAGATAGTAAATTAGACAATTGGTTTATTTTCCCTACACAGTGCACTAGATAGTGTATTACATAATTAATTATGTTCCCTACATAGTGCACTAGATTGTATTTTCGATCATAGATTTATGTTCCCTACTTAGTGCACTAGACAGCATATTAGACAATTGATTTATGTTCCTTACACAGTGCGCTAGATTGTATATCAGATAAAGGATGTAATACGCGATCGTATTAATAAAGTCTGTGTCACCTTCGTGCATGTGTGTGTGTGTGTGCGCTCTTGGCCGCTCGTTCTAGATTCCGGAAGATTTTATCTGACTTGCGTGAATCAGGGAGCCGCTATGTATATGTGGGAGACTCTCCTGTACTTTATTTTACAAAAAGCCAGAGTGTACAATGAGGGGGAATTATGTTTCTTATTATATAATTGTTTCTCAACAAAAAAACCCAGACTTCATTAAAGTTTATTACATTAATAAAATTACTTTTTATTCACCTACAAACTGTAGTGGGTTTTCACTGCACATGATAAACTAATAAACACAAAATCATTAATTAGTCAAAGCAAATTGATGATACATTCACCTCATAAATCATGATACACTGCTCTTCCCTACATGAAAGTAAGTACAAAGTATCGGTATCGGATCGATATCGGCGATACTGGCCCTGTATTTACTTTTGCAGTATCGCACACCACTAATACAGATGTGCTAATGGAGATGTTTTACTGCTAAGCTGCTGTTCAGCTCCAGTCCAGTTGGTGGCGCTGGTGCGTCTTAAGTTGTTCTGCCAACCGCCATTAAACATCATAAGAAGAACAAGAAGCTGCTGTGTTTGTACTGTAGAGCCTCATCTGTAAGTAAAATATGTATTTAATTATAACCTTTATATTTAATTATAACTACATTCTAATTAATAATAAAACTAGAGTTCATAATAAAACATCACTGTGAGGATTTGAGGAGCTTTAACTCCAGTTTTATTTAAACACACAAACTATTAGCTGCTCCGCTAACTGTTAGCATCACACATGATTCAGTACTGATGAACCGATTCATTTGAACCGATCCAGCTAAATGAATCAATTGAGCGGAACTGATTGAGTTTCTTCATGATTAAATCTCACAGTTCTATATAAACACGTGATATTTTTAAACTTTGTTTACAGTTGAACTTTGTTTATAGTTGAACTTTGTTTACAGTTGAACTGTGTTTATATTTGAACTCTGTTTACAGGTGAACTTTGTTTATAGTTGAACTTTGTTTACAGTTGAACTTTGTTTACAGGTGAACTTTGTTTACAGTTGAACTTTGTTTACAGGTGAACTTTGTTTATAGTTGAACTTTGTTTACAGGTGAACTTTGTTTATAGTTGAACTTTGTTTACAGTTGAACTTTGTTTACAGGTGAACTTTGTTTACAGGTTAACTTTGTTTATAGTTGAACTTTGTTTACAGGTGAACTTTGTTTATAGTTGAACTTTGTTTACAGTTGAACTTTGTTTACAGGTGAACTTTGTTTATAGTTGAACTTTGTTTACAGTTGAACTTTGTTTACAGGTGAACTTTGTTTATGGTTGAACTTTGTTGATAGGTGAACTTTGTTTACAGTTGAACTTTGTTTATAGTTGAACTTTGTTTACAGTTGAACTGTGTTTATATTTGAACTCTGTTTACAGGTGAACTTTGTTTATAGTTGAACTTTGTTTACAGGTGAACTTTGTTTATAGTTGAACTTTGTTTACAGTTGAACTTTGTTTACAGGTGAACTTTGTTTACAGGTTAACTTTGTTTATAGTTGAACTTTGTTTACAGGTGAACTTTGTTTACAGTTGAACTTTGTTTATAGTTGAACTTTGTTTACAGGTGAACTTTGTTTATAGTTGAACTTTGTTTACAGTTGAACTTTGTTTACAGGTGAACTTTGTTTACAGGTGAACTTTGTTTATAGTTGAACTTTGTTTACAGGTGAACTTTGTTTATAGTTGAACTGTGTTTACAGTTGAACTTTGTTTACAGTTGAACTTTGTTTATAGTTGAACTTTGTTTACAGTTGAACTGTGTTTATATTTGAACTCTGTTTACAGGTGAACTTTGTTTATAGTTGAACTTTGTTTACAGTTGAACTTTGTTTACAGGTGAACTTTGTTTACAGTTGAACTTTGTTTACAGGTGAACTTTGTTTATAGTTGAACTTTGTTTACAGGTGAACTTTGTTTATAGTTGAACTTTGTTTACAGTTGAACTTTGTTTACAGGTGAACTTTGTTTACAGGTTAACTTTGTTTATAGTTGAACTTTGTTTACAGGTGAACTTTGTTTATAGTTGAACTTTGTTTACAGTTGAACTTTGTTTACAGGTGAACTTTGTTTATAGTTGAACTTTGTTTACAGTTGAACTTTGTTTACAGGTGAACTTTGTTTATGGTTGAACTTTGTTGATAGGTGAACTTTGTTTACAGTTGAACTTTGTTTATAGTTGAACTTTGTTTACAGTTGAACTGTGTTTATATTTGAACTCTGTTTACAGGTGAACTTTGTTTATAGTTGAACTTTGTTTACAGGTGAACTTTGTTTATAGTTGAACTTTGTTTACAGTTGAACTTTGTTTACAGGTGAACTTTGTTTACAGGTTAACTTTGTTTATAGTTGAACTTTGTTTACAGGTGAACTTTGTTTACAGTTGAACTTTGTTTATAGTTGAACTTTGTTTACAGGTGAACTTTGTTTATAGTTGAACTTTGTTTACAGTTGAACTTTGTTTACAGGTGAACTTTGTTTACAGGTGAACTTTGTTTATAGTTGAACTTTGTTTACAGGTGAACTTTGTTTATAGTTGAACTGTGTTTACAGTTGAACTTTGTTTACAGGTTAACTTTGTTTATAGTTGAACTTTGTTTACAGGTGAACTTTGTTTATAGTTGAACTTTGTTTACAGGTGAACTTTGTTTATAGTTGAACTTTGTTTACAGTTGAACTTTGTTTACAGGTGAACTTTGTTTACAGGTTAACTTTGTTTATAGTTGAACTTTGTTTACAGGTGAACTTTGTTTACAGGTTAACTTTGTTTATAGTTGAACTTTGTTTACAGGTGAACTTTGTTTATAGTTGAACTTTGTTTACAGTTGAACTTTGTTTACAGGTGAACTTTGTTTACAGGTGAACTTTGTTTATAGTTGAACTTTGTTTACAGGTGAACTTTGTTTATAGTTGAACTGTGTTTACAGTTGAACTTTGTTTACAGGTTAACTTTGTTTATAGTTGAACTTTGTTTACAGGTGAACTTTGTTTATAGTTGAACTTTGTTTACAGGTGAACTTTGTTTACAGTTGAACTTTGTTTACAGGTGAACTTTGTTTATAGTTGAACTTTGTTTACAGGTGAACTTTGTTTACAGTTGAACTTTGTTTACAGGTGAACTTTGTTTATAGTTGAACTTTGTTTACAGGTGAACTTTGTTTACAGGTGAACTTTGTTTACAGTTGAACTTTGTTTATAGTAGAACTTCGTTTACAGGTTAACTTTGTTTATAGTTGAACTTTGTTTACAGTTGAACTTTGTTTACAGGTGAACTTTGTTTACAGGTGAACTTTGTTTATAGTTGAACTTTGTTTACAGGTGAACTTTGTTTATAGTTGAACTGTGTTTACAGTTGAACTTTGTTTACAGGTTAACTTTGTTTATAGTTGAACTTTGTTTACAGGTGAACTTTGTTTATAGTTGAACTTTGTTTACAGGTGAACTTTGTTTACAGTTGAACTTTGTTTACAGGTGAACTTTGTTTATAGTTGAACTTTGTTTACAGGTGAACTTTGTTTACAGTTGAACTTTGTTTATAGTTGAACTTTGTTTTTTTTGTTTTTTTATTTAACCTTTATTTAACCAGGAGGTCCCATTGAGATTCAAAATCTCTTTTACAAGAGAGACCTGGCCAAGGTTGCAGCCAAACCACAAAACAAGAATTAACAACATCTTAAAACAATTTACATTTTAAATAATTAAACATGTGCAATATAATAAATAGAACACAATATAAAAATACAAAGAGTCTCAAGAAAAACAAGTACAAGTCTCCATCACTACATCCTTTAAGATAGCTTTAAATCTATTTAAGGACATAAGTGTTTCTATTTTGAGCACTTTTTGTATTTTATTCCATCCCCAAGCTGCCGAATAGGAGAATGCAGTTTTTCCTAATTCAGTTGACACTCGTGGTACATTAAAAAGCAACCACTTATTAGAGCGAAGCTGATATGGACCAGAGCTAACAAACAGGAGATTACAAAGATACATTGGAAGTTTGCCAAGTATTGCTTTATAGATAAAAATATACCAATGCTGTTGTCTACGAATTGTAAGGGATGTCCAACCAACTAAATTATAAAGGATACAGTGATGAGTAAGGGACTTGGAATTTGTAATGAAGCGTAATGAAGCATGATACACTGAATCCACATGTCGCAATATGTGGGATGCAGCATGTGTGTACAATATGTCACCATAATCAATCACAGACAGAAAAGTAGCTTCTACAAGTTTCTTTTTAGCACTGAATGTAAAACATGATTTGTTTCTAAAATAAAAACCAAGTTTTGCTTTAAGCTTTTTAACTAAATTTGCAATATGTACATTAAAAGATAGATGTTTATAGCTGAATAGTCTGTCTGTCTGTTAGATCTTTAATAATGCAGTCAGCAGAAGAGGGAGACGTCACCCCTGTGGATCTACAACATGAAGAATTTCAGAAGAAAATAATACAAAAGGAGGATGATGATGATGATGATGATTTTTTCTGTAAGTAAATTTGGAGCATGATGACACTTTTTCACCAGACAGTGTGGTACAGTACAGTACAGTACAGTGTGCTACAGTACATTACAGTTTGGATTTAAGTTTTAATCTAACTAGGATTTATTTATGATCAGGAACCAAACCCACAACCTTCAGTTTCCTCCAGTTGTTGAGATTCTTCTTCTCATATTGATGAATTTCAGGTGAAGTCACTTTAATCCCTGCAGAACTTGTGGCTTCTGTGGAACTGCTCTTCTCAGAGGACCAACAGTGTGGAGGTTTCCAGATGAAGCCTGTGAAGAAAGAAGAACCTGAAGATAAAGATGAACTCAGTAAGACTTGAGCAAAATCATTTCTCCTAATTTGGTCGTGTCTGAATTTCTTGTAATATTTTTGTATATTTAGTGCAGAAGTGAGCAGGTGAGTGAAATGAGGAGACAGAAGATAAAGAAGATTAAACAGATCATGCTGACTGTACCGTGTTTACACTAGTATATAATTACAGAGTAATGCCAGGTGAATACAAGTGGCTGAATGATTGGGTAATGAATGAGAAGAAATAAAGTCGAGTATATAAGCTGATATATATATATATATATATTCAATATATACGTGATTGTTTGTGCTGATGGTCCTGGAGAGATGAGTCTGCACCTTCCATCCAGATCTCAACTCTCCTCCTTTTTTTTAGAAAGTGTTTCAGGCCTGAAATGCAGGAATGGATGTTTATTTATGAATGAAATGAAGTTGAGCAGATAAATGATGAAACATCTCAGCTTCATCCTGTCTGACATCAAATAAAAGTCAAAGTCTGTGTTTATATTATTATTCGCTTTTTCCATACTGTCCCAACTTTTTCTGATTTTGGGGTTGTATTGTTATTATTATTAATTATTAAATCTGCTGAAACCCTGTTTGAACAAAGGTTTATAGGTCGTGTTTTTGACAGATAGTATAGAAGTACGTGTCTGTTAGTTCTAACTTAAGTGCTTAATAAAGAAGTTGGTTGTTACTACCAACAATAACAAACTTATTTTTTTTCTTCACAAAACAAAGAGATTTCAGGTGAAAGAACCTCGATCCCTGTGGAACACGTCACCTCTGAGGAACACCTCACCCCAGAGGACCAACAGTGTGGAGGTTTCCAGATGAAGCCTGTGAAGAAGGAAGAACCTGAAGATAAAGATGAACTCAGTAAGATATTTTTTATCTTGAGTAAAATAAGATTTGGATTGAATAGAATCAGAGGAACCTGGGATGAAGCATCATACAGTGAAAGCTTGTATTGTGCTCATGCAGATCAGTGTGAGCAGGAAATGATGAATGCAGGATGAATCACGTTACAGGACTTTAGCATCAGATCTCAGTTTAACAATTACTAACAGTATTTATTATTTATAATGTTATAAATGTATTTGATTATTTATAATGTTATAAATGTATTTGATTATTTATAATGTTGTAAATGTATTTGATTATTTATAATGTTATAAATGTAATTGATTATTTATAATGTTATAAATGTATTTGATTATTTATAATGTTATAAATGTATTTGATTATTTATAATGTTGTAAATGTATTTGATTATTTATAATGTTATAAATGTAATTGATTATTTATAATGTTATAAATGTATTTGATTATTTATAATGTTATAAATGTATTTGATTATTTATAATGTTGTAAATGTATTTGATTATTTATAATGTTATAAATGTAATTGATTATTTATAATGTTATAAATGTATTTGATTATTTATAATGTTATAAATGTATTTGATTATTTATAATGTTATAAATGTATTTGATTATTTATAATGTTATAAATGTATTTGATTATTTATAATGTTATAAATGTATTTGATTATTTATAATGTTATAAATGTATTTGATTATTTATAATGTTATAAATGTATTTGATTATTTATAATGTTATAAATGTATTTGATTATTTATAATGTTATAAATGTATTTATTATTTATCATGTTATAAATGTATTTGATTATTTATAATGTTATAAATGTGTTTGATTTTTTATAGTGTTATAAATGTATTTGATTATTTATAATGTTATAAATGTATTTGATTTTTTATAGTGTTATAAATGTATTTGATTATTTATAATGTTATAAATGTATTTGATTATTTATAATGTTATAAATGTATTTGATTATTTATAATGTTATAAATGTGTTTATTATTTATAATGTTATAAATGTGTTTGATTTTTTATAGTGTTATAAATGTATATGATTATTTATAATGTTATAAATGTATTTGATTATTTATAATGTTATAAATGTATTTGATTATTTATAATGTTATAAATGTATTTGATTATTTATAATGTTATAAATGTATTTGATTATTTATAATGTTATAAATGTATATGATTATTTATAATGTTATAAATGTATTTGATTATTTATAATGTTATAAATGTATTTGATTATTTATAATGTTATAAATGTATTTGATTATTTATAATGTTATAAATGTATTTGATTATTTATAATGTTATAAATGTATTTGATTATTTATAATGTTATAAATGTATTTGATTATTTATAATGTTATAAATGTATTTGATTATTTATAATGTTATAAATGTATATTATTATTTATAATGTTATAAATGTATTTGATTATTTATAATGTTATAAATGTATTTGATTATTTATAATGTTATAAATGTATTTGATTATTTATAATGTTATAAATGTATATTATTATTTATAATGTTATAAATGTATATTATTATTTATAATGTTATAAATGTATTTGATTATTTATAATGTTATAAATGTATTTGATTATTTATAATGTTATAAATGTATGTGATTATTTATAATGTTATAAATGTATTTGATTATAATGTTATAAATGTATTTGATTATTTATAATGTTATAAATGTATTTGATTATTTATAATGTTATAAATGTATTTGATTATTTATAATATTATAAATGTATATGATTATTTATAATGTTATAAATGTATTTGATTTTTTATAGTGTTATAAATGTATTTGATTATTTATAATGTTATAAATGTATATTATTATTCATAATGTTATAAATGTATATTATTATTTATAATGTTATAAATGTATATGATTATTTATAATGTTATAAATGTAATTGATTTTTTATAGTGTTATAAATGTATTTGATTATTTATAATGTTATAAATGTATATTATTATTTATAATGTTATAAATGTATATGATTATTTATAATGTTATAAATGTATTTGATTATTTATAATGTTGTAAATTTATATTATTATTTATAATGTTATAAATGTATATGATTATTTATAATGTTATAAATGTATTTGATTATTTATAATGTTATAAATGTATTTGATTATTTATAATGTTGTAAATGTATATTATTATTTATAATGTTATAAATGTATATGATTATTTATAATGTTATAAATGTATTTGATTATTTATAATGTTATAAATGTATTTGATTATTTATAATGTTATAAATGTATTTGATTATTTATAATGTTATAAATGTATTTGATTATTTATAATGTTATAAATGTATATGATTATTTATAATGTTATAAATGTATTTGATTATTTATAATGTTATAAATGTATTTGATTATTTATAATGTTATAAATGTATTTGATTATTTATAATGTTATAAATGTATTTGATTATTTATAATGTTATAAATGTATTTGATTATTTATAATGTTATAAATGTATTTGATTATTTATAATGTTATAAATGTATATGATTATTTATAATGTTATAAATGTATTTGATTTTTTATAGTGTTATAAATGTATTTGATTATTTATAATGTTATAAATGTATATTATTATTTATAATGTTATAAATGTATTTGATTATTTATAATGTTATAAATGTATTTGATTATTTATAATGTTATAAATGTATTTGATTATTTATAATGTTATAAATGTATTTGATTATTTATAATGTTATAAATGTATTTATTATTTATCATGTTATAAATGTATTTGATTATTTATAATGTTATAAATGTGTTTGATTTTTTATAGTGTTATAAATGTATTTGATTATTTATAATGTTATAAATGTATTTGATTATTTATAATGTTATAAATGTATTTGATTATTTATAATGTTATAAATGTATTTGATTATTTATAATGTTATAAATGTATTTGATTATTTATAATGTTATAAATGTATTTGATTATTTATAATGTTATAAATGTATATGATTATTTATAATGTTATAAATGTATTTGATTTTTTATAGTGTTATAAATGTATTTGATTATTTATAATGTTATAAATGTATATTATTATTTATAATGTTATAAATGTATATTATTATTTATAATGTTATAAATGTATATGATTATTTATAATGTTATAAATGTATTTGATTTTTTATAGTGTTATAAATGTATTTGATTATTTATAATGTTATAAATGTATATTATTATTTATAATGTTATAAATGTATATGATTATTTATAATGTTATAAATGTATTTGATTATTTATAATGTTGTAAATGTATATTATTATTTATAATGTTATAAATGTATATGATTATTTATAATGTTATAAATGTATTTGATTATTTATAATGTTATAAATGTATTTGATTATTTATAATGTTATAAATGTATTTGATTATTTATAATGTTATAAATGTATTTGATTATTTATAATGTTATAAATGTATTTGATTATTTATAATGTTATAAATGTATTTGATTATTTATAATGTTATAAATGTATTTGATTATTTATAATGTTATAAATGTATTTATTATTTATCATGTTATAAATGTATTTGATTATTTATAATGTTATAAATGTGTTTGATTTTTTATAGTGTTATAAATGTATTTGATTATTTATAATGTTATAAATGTATTTGATTTTTTATAGTGTTATAAATGTATTTGATTATTTATAATGTTATAAATGTATTTGATTATTTATAATGTTATAAATGTATTTGATTATTTATAATGTTATAAATGTGTTTATTATTTATAATGTTATAAATGTGTTTGATTTTTTATAGTGTTATAAATGTATATGATTATTTATAATGTTATAAATGTATTTGATTATTTATAATGTTATAAATGTATTTGATTATTTATAATGTTATAAATGTATTTGATTATTTATAATGTTATAAATGTATATGATTATTTATAATGTTATAAATGTATATTATTATTCATAATGTTATAAATGTATTTGATTATTTATAATGTTATAAATGTATTTGATTATTTATAATGTTATAAATGTATTTCATTATTTATAATGTTATAAATGTATTTGATTATAATGTTATAAATGTATTTGATTTTTTATAATGTTGTAAATGTATATTATTATTTATAATGTTATAAATGTATTTAATTATTTATAATGTTATAAATGTATTTGATTATTTATAATGTTATAAATGTATATGATTTTTTATAATGTTATAAATGTATTTGATTTTTTATAGTGTTATAAATGTATTTGATTATTTATAATGTTATAAATGTATATTATTATTTATAATGTTATAAATGTATATTATTATTTATAATGTTATAAATGTATATGATTATTTATAATGTTATAAATGTATTTGATTATTTATAATGTTATAAATGTATATTATTATTTATAATGTTATAAATGTATATGATTATTTATAATGTTATAAATGTATTTGATTATTTATAATGTTGTAAATGTATATTATTATTTATAATGTTATAAATGTATATGATTATTTATAATGTTATAAATGTATTTGATTATTTATAATGTTGTAAATGTATTTGATTATTTATAGTGTTATAAATGTATTTGATTATTTATAATGTTATAAATGTATTTGATTATTTATAATGTTGTAAATGTATATTATTATTTATAATGTTATAAATGTATATGATTATTTATAGTGTTATAAATGTATTTGATTATTTATAATGTTGTAAATGTATATTATTATTTATAATGTTATAAATGTATATGATTATTTATAATGTTATAAATGTATTTGATTTTTTATAGTGTTATAAATGTATTTGATTATTTATAATGTTATAAATGTATATTATTATTTATAATGTTATAAATGTATATTATTATTTATAATGTTATAAATGTATTTGATTATTTATAATGTTATAAATGTATATTATTATTTATAATGTTATAAATGTATATTATTATTTATAATGTTATAAATGCGTTTGATTTTTTATAGTGTTATAATTGTATTTGATTATTTATAATGTTATAAATGTATTTGATTATTTATAATGTTATAAATGTATTTGATTATTTATAATGTTATAAATGTATATGATTATTTATAATGTTATAAATATATTTGATTATTTATAATGTTATAAATGTATATGATTATTTATAATGTTATAAATGCGTTTGATTTTTTATAGTGTTATAATTGTATTTGATTATTTATAATGTTATAAATGTATATTATTATTTATAATGTTATAAATGTATTTGATTATTTATAATGTTATAAATGTATTTGATTATTTATAATGTTATAAATATATTTGATTATTTATAATGTTATAAATGTATTTGATTATTTATAATGTTATAAATGTATATGATTATTTATAATGTTATAAATGTATTTGATTATTTATAATGTTATAAATGTATTTGATTATTTATAATGTTATAAATGTATTTGATTATTTATAATGTTATAAATGTATTTATTATTTATAATGTTATAAATGTTTATGATTATTTATAATGTTATAAATGTATATGATTATTTATAATGTTATAAATGTAAATGATTATTTATAATGTTATAAATGTATTTGATTATTTATAATGTTATAAATGTAAATGATTATTTATAATGTTATAAATGTATTTGATTATTTATAATGTTATAAATGTAAATGATTATTTATAATGTTATACATGTATATGATTATAATGTTATGAATGTATATGATTATTTATAATGTTATAAATATATTTGATTATTTATAATGTTATAAATGTATTTGATTATTTATAATGTTATAAATGTATATGATTATTTATAATGTTATAAATGTATTTGATTATTTATAATGTTATAAATGTATTTGATTATTTGTAATGTTATAAATGTATTTGATTATTTATAATGTTATAAATGTATTTGATTATTTATAATGTTATAAATGTATTTATTATTTATAATGTTATAAATGTATATGATTATTTATAATGTTATAAATGTATATGATTATTTATAATGTTATAAATGTATTTGATTATTTATAATGTTATAAATGTATTTGATTATTTATAATGTTATAAATGTATTTGATTATTAATAATGTTATAAATGTATGTGATTATTTATAATGTTATAAATGTATTTGATTATTTATAATGTTATAAATGTATTTGATTATTTATAATGTTATAAATGTATTTATTATTTATAATGTTATAAATGTATTTGATTAATTATAATGTTATAAATGTATTTGATTATTTATAATGTTATAAATGTATTTGATTATTTATAATGTTATAAATGTATTTGATTATTTATAATGTTATAAATGTATTTATTATTTATAATGTTATAAATGTATTTGATTATTTATAATGTTATAAATGTATTTGATTATTTATAATGTTATAAATGTATTTGATTATTTATAATGTTATAAATGTATTTGATTATTAATAATGTTATAAATGTATGTGATTATTTATAATGTTATAAATGTATTTGATTATTTATAATGTTATAAATGTATTTGATTATTTATAATGTTATAAATGTATTTGATTATTTATAATGTTATAAATGTATTTATTATTTATAATGTTATAAATGTATATGATTATTTATAATGTTATAAATGTATATGATTATTTATAATGTTATAAATGTAAATGATTATTTATAATGTTATAAATGTATATGATTATAATGTTATGAATGTTTATGATTATTTATAATGTTATAAATGTTTGTTATTATTTATAATGATATAATTGTATATGATTATTTATAATGTTATAAATGTTTGTTATTATTTATAATGTTATAAATGTATTTGATTATTTATAATGTTATAAATGTATTTGATTATTTATAATGTTATAAATGTATTTGATTATTTATAATGTTATAAATGTGTTTTATTATTTATAATGTTATAAATGTATTTGATTATTTATAATGTTATAAATGTATGTTATTATTTATGTTATAAATGTATATGATTATTTATAATGATATAATTGTATATGATTATTTATAATGTTATAAATGTATTTGATTATTAATAATGTTATAAATGTATGTGATTATTTATAATGTTATAAATGTTTGTTATTATTTATAATGTTATAAATGTATTTGATTATTTATAATGTTATAAATGTATGTGATTATTTATAATGTTATAAATGTATTTATCATTTATAATGTTATAAATGTATTTGATTATTTATAATGTTATAAATGTGTTTGATTATTTATAATGTTATAAATGTATTTGATTATTTATAATGTTATAAATGTATTTGATTATTTATAATGTTATAAATGTATTTGATTTTTTATAATGTTATAAATGTATTTGATTATTTATAATGTTATAAATGTATTTGATTATTTATAATGGTTTAAATGTATTTGATTATTTATAATGATATGAATGTATATGATTATTTATAATGTTATAAATGTATATGATTATTTATAATGTTATAAATGTATTTGATTATTTATAATGTTATAAATGTGTTTGATTATTCATAATGTTATAAATGTATTTGATTATTTATAATGTTATAAATGTATTTGATTATTTATAATGTTATAAATGTATTTGATTATTTATAATGTTATAAATGTATTTGATTATTTATAATGTTATAAATGTGTTTGATTATTTATAATGTTATAAATGTATTTGATTATTTATAATGTTATAAATGTATTTGATTATTTATAATGTTATAAATGTTTTTGATTATTTATAATGTTATAAATGTATTTGATTATTTATAATGTTATAAATGTATTTGATTTTTTATAATGTTATAAATGTATTTGATTTTTAATAATGTTATAAATGTATGTGATTATTAATAATGGTGTAAATGTATTTGATTATTTATAATGTTATAAATGTTTTTGATTATTTTTAATGTTATAAATGTATTTATTATTTATAATGTTATAAATGTATTTGATTATTTATAATGTTATAAATGTATTTGATTATTTATAATGTTATAAATGTATTTGATTATTTATAATGTTATAAATGTGTTTGATTATTTATAATGTTATAAATGTATTTGATTATTTATAATGTTATAAATGTATTTGATTATTTATAATGTTATAAATGTATTTGATTATTTATAATGTTATAAATGTATTTGATTATTTTTAATGTTATAAATGTATATGATTATTTATAATGTTATAAATGTATATGATTATTTATAATGTTATAAATGTATATGATTTTTTATAATGTTATAAATGTAAATGATTATTTATAATGTTATAAATGTATATGATTATAATGTTATAAATGTTTATGATTATTTATAATGTTATAAATGTATTTGATTATTTATAATGTTATAAATGTGTTTGATTATTTATAATGTTATAAATGTGTTTGATTATTTATAATGTTATAAATGTATTTGATTATTTATAATGTTATAAATGTATTTGATTATTTATAATGTTATAAATGTATTTGATTATTTATAATGTTATAAATGTATTTGTTTATTTATAATGTTATAAATGTATTTGATTATTTATAATGTTATAAATGTGTTTGATTATTTATAATGTTATAAATGTATTTGTTTATTTATAATGTTATAAATGTATTTGATTATTTATAATGTTATAAATGTATTTGATTATTTATAATGTTATAAATGTATTTATTATTAATGTTATAAATGTGTTTGATTATTTATAATGTTATAAATGTATTTATCATTAATGTTATAAATGTATTTGATTATTTATAATGTTATAAATGTATTTGATTATTTATAATGTTATAAATGTATTTGATTATTTATAATGCTTTAAATGTATTTGATTATTTATAATGTTATAAATGTATTCAATTATTTTCTGCTTTAGAACTGAACAAGGATTTCTGCTGCTCCTCGTGTCCACGTTCCTCTACAACCCAAAATCAGCTCCACAATCACATCAAGAGCTGCAACCATGATAAATATGAGACTCTGGTGAAGATAAAGACTGAACATGAGGATCTGACGCCCACCAGAAGCTCCAGTAATCAGCAAACGTCCTCTGGTACTGTCAGCATTAACACCTCTCTCAGTCCCACACAGGAAGAAGGAAACGTCTGCTCACAGTGTGGGAAGAGCTTCAGTACCCGGGGTGCTCTCAAAATACACCAGCGCATTCACACTGGAGAGAAACCGTATCAGTGCTCACAGTGTGGGAAGAGCTTCAGTACCCAGGGTGCTCTCAAAATACACCAGCGCATTCACACTGGAGAGAAACCATATCAGTGCTCACAATGTGGGAAGAGCTTCAGTACCCAGGGTGCTCTCAAAACCCACCAGCGCATTCACAGTGGAGAGAAACTTTATCAGTGCTCACAGTGTGGGAAGAGCTTCAAATACCCGAGTGCTCCCAAAATACACCAGTGCATTCACACGGGAGAGAAACCGTATCAGTGCTCACAGTGTGGGAAGAGTTTTAATACACAGGGTAATCTCAAAATACACCAGCGCATTCACACTGGAGAGAAACAGTATCAGTGCTCACAGTGTGGAAAGAGTTTTAATACAAAGAGTGAGCTTAAAATACACCAGCGCATTCACACAGGAGAGAAACCGTATCAGTGCTCACAGTGTGAAAAAAGTTTTAATCAACAGAGTAATCTCAAAATCCACCAGCGCATTCACACTGGAGAGAAACCATATCAGTGCTCACAGTGTGGAAAGAGTTTTAATGGACAGTGTCATCTCAAAATACACCAGCGCATTCACACTGGAAAGAAACCATATCAGTGCTCACAGTGTGGAAAAAGTTTTAATCAACAGAGTAATCTCAAAATACACCAGCACATTCACACTGGAGAGAAACCGTATCAGTGCTCACAGTGTGGAAAGAGTTTTATTACACAGAGTAAACTCAAAACACACCAGCACATTCACACTGGAGAGAAACCATATCAGTGCTTACAGTGTGGAAAGAGTTTTTATACACAGAGTAATCTCAAAAAACACCAGCGCATTCACACTGGAGAGAAACCATATCAGTGCTTACAGTGTGGAAAGAGTTTTTATACACAGAGTAATCTCAAAATACACCAGCGCATTCACACTGGAGAGAAACCATATCAGTGCTTACAGTGTGAGAAGAGTTTTAATCAACAGGGTCATCTCAAAATCCACCAGCGCATTCACACTGGAGAGAAACCGTATCAGTGCTCACAGTGTGGAAAGAGTTTTAATGGACAGGGTCATCTCAAAATACACCAGCGCATTCACACTGGAAAGAAACCATATCAGTGCTCACAGTGTGGAAAAAGTTTTAATCAACAGAGTAATCTCAAAATACACCAGCACATTCACACTGGAGAGAAACCGTATCAGTGCTCACAGTGTGGAAAGAGTTTTATTACACAGAGTAAACTCAAAACACACCAGCACATTCACACTGGAGAGAAACCATATCAGTGCTTAGTGTGGAAAGAGTTTTTATACACAGAGTAATCTCAAAAAACACCAGCGCATTCACACTGGAGAGAAACCATATCAGTGCTTACAGTGTGGAAAGAGTTTTTATACACAGAGTAATCTCAAAATACACCAGCGCATTCACACTGGAGAGAAACCATATCAGTGCTTACAGTGTGAGAAGAGTTTTAATCAACAGGGTCATCTCAAAATCCACCAGCGCATTCACACTGGAGAGAAACCGTATCAGTGCTCACAGTGTGGAAATAGTTTTAATTCAAAGAGTGAGCTTAAAACACACCAGCGCATTCACAGTGGAGAGAAACCGTATAAGTGCTCACAATGTGGGAAGAGTTTTAATCAACAGGGTAATCTCAAAACACACCAGCGCATTCACACTGGAGAAAAACCGTATCAGTGCTCACAGTGTGGAAAGTGTTTTAATAGACAGAGTGATATCAAAAAACACCAGCGCATTCACACTGGAGAAAAACATTATCTGCATCCAGAATCAGATACTAACAAGAGTCTGGACTAGATTTTAATCAACAGAGTTTGTGCTGTTAATACAGTTCATGTGGTAAATGTTTGTTTGTTTAACAGTCGTTTGGTAACTGATGATGATTTATTGTAGCGGTTCGCTAAGTGAAGCGATTCGTGCACAAGAAGGTAGTGGAGCCTCATGAAGTTCATTTCATGCCTTCGGATGCATTGTGGGTATGTTTATTTGTTAACAGATGTTTTAATTGATGTTTATTAAGAGTATTAGTTGATTTTGTATTACATGCTTGAATCAGGTTAGCTCATGATGCATTAAGTTAAATGAATTTGCACATGTTGGCTTATTAGTATTGAAATGCATAACTTGGAATAATATGCATATGGACTTTAAACTTAAATATCATTTGATATTCATGTCTTGATGTGCTGAAGTTTATAAACGTGTTGTTTTTACTTCTTGTAGTTTTAACCTACTTCCAGTTTGCCATTAAACAGAGTTGAACTAAACATCTTCTACAGCGTGGTGATTGGTGGAGGAGTTATCTATGCAGGGTGTATAAAGGTTAATAGAGTTAATAGACCAGCGCATTCACACTGGAGAGAAACCGTATCAGTGCTCTGTGTGAGAAAAGCTTTACTATACAAAGTGACCGTAAAATACACCAGCGCATTCATTCTGGAGAGAAACCATATCAGTGATCTCAGAGTTTTACAGCTTTTCTCAATCGCTAAAACACTAAAACCCATTCTTGGAACACAACTGTCAACTGCCAAAACTTGTCTATTGAATGACTCATTTCACAAAACCTTAAACCATTTTCTCCTAGTTTGATACAGTTTCACATCTGATTCAACCTTTTTGCAAAACTAAACACATTCTCACTGACTAACACACATTTCTCATGGTAGCGCACTTTGATGCAAAATGGCACACACATGCCACAAAAGTTAAACACAACAAACACACTATTGTCATCGTTAACACACTGCAGGTAAAAACTGTGCACACGTGTCATATCAGTAAAAAGTGTTAAAATGATTAGGTAAACAGAATAAAAGTCATTTCAGGTGCATGTGGCATTTCTGAGCTGTATTGTTACTAGCAATAAAGGGCAACAATAGAAGAAGAAGAGAAGGGCATGTCAGAGGTGGTGGATGAGGAGGAAGATGAGGATGACCAAGAACAAGAGCAGTTATATCAAATACTGTATTCTGTGTAAAGCAGCACATTTATACAGTCCCTGACAGAAGTTCTGTCGCTTATCCATGTTGTGGAAACAAAAGCTTATAACCTGACTTTAAATTCATCCATTGGTTTTAGAAATGACTCATATGAAAGCTGAAACCCTCCCAAATGAGGTTTAATTTACGAAAATAAATTTGCTTCACTGCAGAAATATTGATCATTTAATGAACACAGAAAGGTCAGATTTTGGCAAGACAAAAGTTTTGTCGCCCACAGAAAGTAATGTGAAAATCAAACAAATGATTTACTTCAAATACAAAGATATGTTTCATAACATTGGTGAATGAAGTTGTGGTGCTATTAGAGCCATATTTAATATTTTGTGTGACTTCCATGAGCTTTAAGGACTGCATCCATGCGGTTCGACAATGATTCAGGAATAGCAAAGAATGCAGTCTTACATGCCTCCCAGAGTTCATCAAGATTCTTTGGTTTTGTCTTCCAAGCTTCCTCTTTCATCCTACCACAAACATGCTCAATGATGTTCATGTCTGGTGACTGGGCTGGCCAGTCCTGGAGCACCTTGATCTTTTTCGCCTTGAGGAACTTTGATGTAGAGATGGATGTATGAGATATAGCACCATCCTGCTGCAAAATTTGACCCCTTTTATGATTGGGAATGTAAGAGGTAGCTAATACTTCTTGATATTTTAGGCTATTGATATTGCCTTCCACCTTGCAAATGTTTCGCACACCCCCATACTGAATGTAACCCCAGACCATGATCTTTACACCACCAAACTTAACAGTTTTCTGGGTGAATCTTGGATCCATACGGGCTCCAGTAGGTCTCCTGCAGTATTTGCGGCGGCTGTGGTGTAATTCAACTGAAGATTCATCTGAGAAATCCACCTTCTGCCACTTTTCCAGCGTCCATCCGTTTAGCAGGCTGTGGTTTTTTTAATTGCCTTTTGTTTAGTGCTGGCTTCTGGGCACTGATTCGACCATGGAGGCCATTTCGAGACAGAATCCTACAAACTGTTCTAGTTGACACAGGGACTTGAGGTGACCAGGCCTGGTGGAGCTCTGCTGCAGTGGAAGAGGGGCTGGCTTTGGATTTTCTAACCAACAAACGTTCCTCCTTAGCAGTTGTCTTGCGGGGTCTGCCGGACCTGGGCTTGTCAAAAACATCTCCAGTCTCTTCAAATCTTTTTTTAATTCTTTGTACTTGACACTGAGACACATTAAAGGTGCCAGCCACCTCTGCAGTGGATCTGGTCTTCAGCCTCTTGATAATCAAGGCTTTGGTCGCAGGGTGGATTTTTGGCATGTTGTCAGAGGTGAAGTTGCAGTTCAAGTGAAGGTCTGGGGTGCTGGGGTTCTTTTTATACACACCCACTAATTAACCGATCAATTAGTGAGCACAGGTGAGGCTGTAAACTAGGATTGGGTGCATTATATGACAAGGCGACAAAACTTTTGTCTTGCCAAAATCTGACCTTTCTGTGTTCATTAAATGATCAATATTTCTGCAGTGAAGCAAATTTATTTTCGTAAATTAAACCTCATTTGGGAGGGTTTCAGCTTTCATATGAGTCATTTCTAAAACCAATGGATGAATTTAAAGTCAGGTTATAAGCTTTTGTTTCCACAACATGGATAAGCGACAGAACTTCTGTCAGGGACTGTATTGACAAATAATTTAAATAATTACAAATGGCATGCAGTAAACTATTATACATTTATTTACATTTACTTATATACTATTATATAACTATTTACATGCATGTAATTAATTTATATTGCTTTACCTATGTACAATTTCTATTTCTCACAGGGAGAAAGGCCAACTAAATACTGCCCTCTGGCTGTAAACTTGCCTCTGTTAAAGTTGTTTTTTGATGATGCACAAGACACCAAGCCTGACTTCCGTCTCAACAGAGAATCCCTGAAAGTGCTTTTCCAGCTGGTCCATAATGAGAGCACTCATGGCTGGGGGAAAACCATTGAAGTTTTGGTTTTTTTATTTTGGCTGGCATGTGGCACATCATATCGTGTTGTTTCCCATGCATTTTCCATGCCCCGTACTACAGTCCATGATGTGATTCACCGGGTGGCCAGAGAAATAAGGCGAATTCTTCCCCAAATCGTTTGCCACCCAAAACAAGAGGACTTACAGAGAATCGCCGAGGGATTTGTAAAACTGGCAAATCATGTAGCTTTTTGATCTGTAGTTGGTGCCATAGATGGGTGCCACATTAGAATCAAAGCTCCAGGAGAACCATATGCACAGTGCTACAGGAACCGGAAGCTCTATACATCTATACACCTGCAAGCTGTGTGTGACCACCAAGGCAAGTTTTTAGAGGTTTTTATTGGTTTTCCTGGGTCAGTGCATGATGCAAGGGTGCTTCGACAAAGCACTATTTACCAGCAGGCCATATTCCCACCAAGAGGCTACATGATCCTTGGTGATGGTGGATACCCCTGTATCACACACCCCATTGCCTTTATAACACACTTTAAAAAGCCTGTAAGAATTAAGGAGCATGTAGCCTTCAACAGGCATCATGCAAAAGCACGCTCTGTAATTGAACGTGCTTTTGGGATGCTGAAGACCAGGTGGAGGTCCATCTTTCTACATGCTCTCGAAGTCCACCCAAGTTTTGTGCCAGAGGTGATTGCTGCCTGCGTTACTCTGCACAACATCTGTATGGGAGCAGGGGATATTGTTCAGCCTGACGGGGAAGCAGATGCTGAAGAGGAAGAGGATGCTCAGGATAAATACAGCACAGAAGCAACAAGTGGTCGTCAGTTAAGGGAGCAACTTTGTGCCACCATTGCTGATGGTCCAGGAACCTAAATAAATTGTAAATATAAAACAAATTGTATATATTGAATATGTTGTATATACTAATGCAGTTGTGTAGTTCTGCTATTAAAATTATTTAAGTTTTGTTCTGTCGTTGTGATATTCCAAAACTTAATAAAATTATTTTAAAAACAGTGACTTTTATCAAAGAAAATGTCATATAGCTATTTAAAACTAGAAAACTGAACTATTGCATAGATTAAATTTAAGATAATCATTTTCTGTAAACAAAACCAGAGTACAGTTTTACTTAAAAAAAAAACTTTATTTAAATAACAAATCTAATTTATTTTATTAACAAGTCTTTCAAGAAGACTGAACAAGCGTTCAGACCGCTCCTGCTCTGCCTGTTCTAGCCTGTCTTCTCTCTCTCTCTCCCTCTCCATGTCCTCTCTAAGGAGTTCTAACAAACTTCCCTGCCTCTTCCTTCCTCTCTCCTCAGACAGCTGGGAAGTCACAGCAGAAGATGGCCCTGGTTCTTCCTCAGTAGAAGAAGCAATTAGCACAGGAGGTGAAATAGATGGGCGGCTACCTAGGGCTTCATCCATGAGGCTGAACCAGGGCCATGTTGCTGCAGTGACTTCCCCGTTGTCTGTACCTTCAGTCAGTTTAACACTCAAACAAATACTATTAATCAGTACTTTCTCAAGTAATCTATTAAAAGTTTTGGAACTTACCTTGTATTTCTTTTTAAGATTGTCCCACTTTTTGCGGGCTTGCTGTGGGGACACCTTGTCCTCCAGCCCCAGTTCTATAAGAATAGTTCTAAAAACAAACAAACAAACAAATTGCAAAAAAGTAAACATAAAAAGTTCCCTTAGTGTGCATTTGAATATGAAATTGTTAAATTTTAATCAGATTAGGAATATGCTTAAATTACAAATAAAATATAAAAAAATACTATAATAAATATGATACTGTAATAAATAGCACTTCTTTAAATAACACTTTGTACTATAACTGACTGTTTATCTGGTAAATAGACCACTATCTTACTTCCAAGCTGACACAGCAGAGTTTTTCCCTCCTGTGAACAGACGCTCTTTTTCAATTCGAGCCCTAATAAAAGCTTCAACGGCTGATCTGTTCCCTAAAAGTAAAGTAGTTAAGTTTCAAAAACCCTATAACTGTGGTTATAACTGTTACGTTAAAGGAAAAAACCTATATCACTCGCTAACTAAGCTAACAGAGATAGCACCAGGTCATTCAAACCAACGGGACGAGGCGGCATGCCAACTAACATCTCTGTGTACCGAACACGGTTAAATTAACTAACAAACACAAATCTGCAAATAAAATACACTGTACACATTTATGAAAATTAAAAATGAATGAGAATTACTTACATTTAAAAATAACTTCACCGGCCGCACTGCTCGCAGTTTCACTCCTGTCCGCCATATTTGTCCGTTTTCATCAGAAAAGTTATGCCGCATTGAATGCTGGGATTGCCTCCACCGCTAAGGCAGCGTCGGACGCTCACTCGTTCTTGAGCCAAAATAACATTGGAATATGAAGATGCCTCAGTAGTGTGGATTTTAAGGCATCTAGGATTTCGAACAGCCTCCTTCTCGGGAGCGCGCACAGGATGACGCAAAATGCTGCCTATGTAGACAGCACACTAGCTTTTCGAACACACCCATAGTGTTCCACATGTGACTGCTCCATCCCAAAATATAATCGCTAATCATTGTTTACAGCGCCATCTAACAGCCAACTTGCACTTAAATGACTAATTATTAACTTTTGGGCTTAAGTAAGACCTCACTGTGTGGTTCCATGGAGTAATGGTTAGCACTCTGGACTTTGAATCCAGTGATCCAAGTTCAAATCTCGGTGGAACCTGATTTTATTTAGGTAAAAACACTGTTATCAATGCTGAGTAGAGAATAATGTTCCACATATGACTGCTCTATGCCAAACTGTAACACCAAAAGCCAAATCATTGTTTACAGCGCCATCTACCAAGGTTTAGAAACATTAGCAGTATCAGGATGGTAGCGTTCAGCGCATGTGCAGTACAACAGAGCGCTTGTGGGGTGTAGACCACGATTACTTGTGCTAGTTGTGTCGACGAAGCAGATCACCATTCAGGAAGGTACATCAGTGCCAAAATACGGACTGTTATAAAATAAACATTTCATTCTCATGTTTCCTCTCCTTGTTTCTTGGTCTCCAGAAGACACTTCAGAACAGTAGGAGTTGGAGCTTCATCTCTGTAACCAGACTCAGTTCCAGAAACTCTTTCATTTCTGCAGGTTTTGTAGATAAAGAGCTCTTGGAAGCATCGATTTGTTCTTCAGCTCTCAGAGGTCGTCTTTTCAACTCACTGTGCACAACAACATCTACCTCAACTGGACAGTCAATCACTAAATTCAGTCTAATTACTTTAACCTTGTAGTAAAACTGTAATATGGGTGAACAAATCGAAGCTTTTTGTAATAACATTTATCCACTGCAGACCCTTTAAGTGATTTTTTTTGTTGTTGATTGCTCCAGTGTGGAATGAAAAAGAATGATGGTGATGCTGGAAGACACTGGGTGAAGAATTCCTCGTTACTCTCATAACTCACATCATCCTCATCCTGAACATCTTTTACTTCCTGCAGCTTCTCCTGCAACTGAATCCTAACAAAACGTAACATAAACTTTAATATGATATCAAAAACTCATAGTCACCATGTACTGTCAGTGTTTACAGTGCACTTTGTAGTGGTTGTTGTGTTAGATAACATTGCAGAATTTCTTCTTAGCAAAGAAACCTACTGGTTACTTCTTTCTGTTGTAATCTCTGTACTTAAAGTCAGAGCATCGTACCGTAAAACAGGGTGTAAATGCGCACTAAAACTTTTAGTGTACACAATGTGATCAGCACCGTAAAACAGGGTGTAAATGCGCACTAAAACTTAATTAAGTAGAAATAGCGTGACTGAGCAAGTCCAGAAGATGTAAAACAAATGCAGCTCCCAGTTTCAACCTCAAAAAGCTTCATAAATCTCTTTTCTAACAAGAAAACACAATAAAACACAAGAACACAACAAGAACTCAGCACGTTTTCTCCACTCAAATGATCCACAGGTGAGTTTAATAACAAGCAGCAGAAACAGCGTCCTGTAATAAGAGTCCCAATACCGCTAGATCCCACTGTCACTCTGTTCATTGTAGTGCTGCTGGGTCCTAGTGCCCTATAGTTCACTAACCATACTGCGCTCCATGTGTCTCCTACTAGTGATGGGAATTTCGGCTCGTTTTAGAGAGCCGGTTCTTTTGGCTCGGCTCACTAAAAAGAGCCGGCTCTTTCGGCTCCCAAGTGGCTCCTTAGATTTTTTTTGTTGCTTAAATTAATTCATTACCAAATTACATGTAAAATGAATTACTAAAGTAAAAAAACATTGTATTAAATGTTTATTATTTAAATGGCTTTAATTATATATTCAACATGGAACAGAGTGCTACAGCAATAAATTATAAGGCCCATCTCAATTAGACAGAAAGGTCTGATTGTGTATATTATTTGTAAATTTGCATCTAGAGGGGGGCGGCATGGTGGCTAAGTGGTTGGCACTGTCACCTCACAGCAAGAAGGTCCTGGGTTCGATCCCCAGGTGAAGAGCCCGGGTCCTTTCTGTGTTGAGTTGGCATGTCTTTCCCGTGTCTGCGTGGGTTTCCTCCAGGTGCTCCGGATTCCTCCCACAGTCCAAAGACATGCAAGTGAGGTGAATGTTCCTGTCATGAATGTAACCAAAGTGTAAAACATAACGTTAAAATCCTAATAAACAAAACAAAATAAACAAGCAAAACAAAAAGAAAAATCAGCATCCAGGTGACAGTATTTGTAAGTATTTAGTGAAGATTAGCATTCAGAAAAACCAAGGAGCTCATCTTTGATGGGTTGATCCTGTTTCTTCTTTCTGTTATGATCTGCCCTGTTAAAAAAGATTCTCTCTGAGGGGACAGATACACAGTCTATGTGCCATCACATGTATAAGATGTGGGTAGACTGAACACTTGGTCTCCCACCAGCTCAGTGAGCCTGCACTTCTCTGTAAAAGGGGCTTCTCATGTCCAAACTTTACTATGTTTCCTCTCATTAATTTTCCTCATATTTCCAGCATGTAATGTCTGGCTGTGTAAAGCGCTGAGTTCTCTCTCTCTCTCTCTCTCTCTCTCTCGTGGTGTATGCTGGGAGTTGGGTGAGTGTAGGGTCACAGTGGAGAAGTTGTGGAGCGTTTTTAAAAATTTTTTTCACTTTTCAAATATTTTACACGGGTGTTTCAAGTTTCACAAACATATTAAACATTTAGTTAATAATTCCGTACACACACCGAGTGGTTTTGTGAAACAACCTATTCGGGTAGCGCGATGACGGCTGCCCGGTATAGCCGAGCTCCGTCTCTCTCGCTCCGGCATGGGATTCGGTGTGTACCAGAGGTGGGAGTATCGGTAGAGCAGGTGTTGGAAGATGTAGGTGAACGGGTTGGATACGAGCATATAGTCTCGGCCTCCCGAATGAACAAAGCCGTGGTCGTGTTTCTGCAGCACGAACAGCTTGTAAACAAACTGGTGGAATCCGGTTTAAAGGTAGGCAAAATGTTTGTTTCTGTTTCCCCACTATTTTCAATAGCTACACGGGTAACCATAGCAAACTGTCCACCCTTCATCCCGAATGTGGATATAGAGCGTGAACTCTCTCGGTTCGGTAAGTTTGCGGGTCCGATTAAAATGATTCCTCTCGGCTGTAAGAACCAGGCGTTAAAACATGTACTCTCGTTTCGTCGACAAGTTTACATGTTTTTAAATGAGCCGACGCTGAACGTCTCTTTTCGGTGCACACATGACGGTAAATCCTACATGTTGTATACTAACACCGGGGATATGCGTTGTTTTGAGTGTGGCTCAGTGGGGCACATTAAGGAGGTTTGTCCGGTAAGGTCTGAGAAGCAGACCGAGACCGAAGCTGAACCTGCTGCTCACAGTAGTGATGCTGGTGTGAAGAGTCAGGGCACTATAGTGCAGCAAGCAGAGTCTGGTGATGTAACGATTAATACTGGAAGTGTAATAAACACAATTGAAACAGCATATGATAAAATTAAGGATGCTGAGGCTGGCGTACGGGTGGCTAAGAAGAGGCCAGTTGAGAACGACAGCAGTGAGGTAAAAGTTAAAGAAAGAAGTGTTGTGCAAGTTGATGAGGGAAAGGTGGAAGAGATCAGTGAGGAAAGGGTCGTAATTGAAAGCAGTGTGAAAGCTACTGTTAACAAGTCACAAACCCTAAATATAGATTGTACAGAAAAAGGTTCTATAAGTGAAGACGTTGAACTTTCAGAACCTGAGATAAACGATGAAAGTCTGGAAACTGGTAAGGATGATGACACAATGTCAATAACTTCTGACATTGCAGAATATATAGCCCACTCAACAGAGGATGATCTGTATTCACTTCAGGATATTAATACTTTTCTGGATGATACATTTAGGAAAAAAGTGAATGTCAGAGAATTCTTTACAGACGAACAAAAATTTCTTGCTTCTGTGGTGTATTGGCAAAAAAATACTAAGGTGGATAAACTAAGTATGCAAAAAAGGTACCGCTTGAGAAAATTGGCTTCTGGTATAAGGAGGGGAAAAATACCCCTCCAAAAATCAAAATCTAAATAAGGTCACTGTTAACTTCAGCACTTAATCTTTCTGTCATGGGTGATATTACTCTCCTGCTCTTCTTCAGCCTGTCCTTTTTCTTAATGGAGACTTTAAGAGTGGGTTCTCTTAACATGAATGGAGGAAGAGATCAAAATAAAAGGGTAGCCATTTTAGAGTTTCTTAAAATAAAAAAAGTTAAAATTATCTTCTTGCAGGAAACCCATACAAATGTAGATAATGAATTAGAGTGGCATAAGGGGTGGACAGGAAGCTGCTTTCTGAGTCATGGTGAAAACAATAGGGCTGGTGTGGCTACTCTTTTTTCTAAAGAATTAAATGTAAATATAATAGAGATGAATGATATTGCTAAAGGTAGATTGCTTTTAGTAAGAGCAGAAATAAAGGGTTTAGAGTTTGTATTTATTAACATCTATGCACCAAATAAAGGCACAGAACGTATACAGCTTTTTAACAAACTAAAGGAAATTTTAACCAGGTATACAAATGATAATATAATAATAGGAGGAGATTGGAACTGTACTGTAGACTTCACACTGGACAGAAATGGAGAAGAACCCCATATACAGTCTAGCTTAGAACTGCTAAACATCACAAAAGATTCTAAGTTAATTGATATATGGAGAGTGAGGAATGAATCAGTCCAGCAGTACACATGGGTGAAGTTCTTAAACTCACAGATAATTGGTGCTAGATTAGATCGATTTTATATTAGCAAACTTCTTAATAATAGAGTATTAAATGTTTTTATTAGTCCAAATGGCCTTTCTGATCAACACATGATTTCTGTTGATTTATGTCTTAAAAAACTGCAACGTTTTAACTATTATTGGCATTTTAATATGAAATTACTTCAGGACAAATTATTCTGTTTCTTTCTATAGTTTCTGGGACACATGGAGGGTTAAGAAGAGGGACTTTGAAAGTTTAGCACAATGGTGGGAGGCTGAGAAAACACAAATAAGGGTGTTTTGCCAAAATTTTACTTATAATATGACAGCTGTTTTAAAAAATAAAATTAAAAAATTAGAAGAAGACATTAAAACGTTTGAAATAGATAACACCTTAACCCCCCTGAATACTATCAACATTTTAAAAGAAAATAAACTAGAATTAAGTAGTCTTTTAAATGAAAGAGCTAAGGGGGCATTGTTAAGAACAAGAATAGCATCAATTAAAGATGTAGATGCCCCCACTTCCTATTTTTTTAATCTTGAACGAAAAGCTGTAAAACAGAAGCAGATGATATATCTTCGGCGAGAAGATGGCTCCATCATCTCCGACCCAGTGGAGATGAGACGGATGGCTACAGCGTTCTACACAGAACTCTATGGGACTGACAGCTGCGATCATGGCTGTATGCAGATGCTGTTCCAGGAGCTCCCCGCATTGCGGCTAGAGGACAGCAGTGAACTGGATATGGACCTGGTATTTGAGGAGCTTACTGAAGCAGTCCAGCAACTGTCAACGGGCAAGTCGCCCGGCGTGGATGGACTGCCAGCGGAGTTCTATAAACATTTTTGGAAGGAACTTGGGACAGACTTGCATGAAGTACTTCTAGAATGCATTAAAACTGGTTTGCTACCATCCAGCAGTCAGAGGGCTGTGCTTTCACTTTTACCAAAGAAAGGAGACCTGGGGTTACTGAAAAACTGGAGGCCGGTTTCACTCATGTGTGGACTATAAAATGTTTTCAAAATGTTTGGCAAATAGACTAAAGAACGTTTTATGTAAGCTAATTGGTATAGAACAGACTTATTGTGTGCCAAGTCGAACTATTTTTGATAATCTTTTTTTAATTCGTGATATCATTGACATATCAATAAGAGACAATCTAAATGTTGGGATTTTATCTATCGACCAAGAAAAAGCATTTGATAGAGTTGGTCATGAGTACCTTTTTAACGTTTTAAAAGCTTTTAGGTTTGGTAATAATTTTATATCCATGATCAAACTCCTTTATAATAATGCTGCTGTAATGCTGAAGGTGGGGAGTGGGCTCAGCTACCCTTTGCCAGTCAGGAGAGGAATAAGACAAGGCTGTCCGCTATCAGGACAGCTTTACACCATTGTTATTGAGCCACTCCTGAACAGAATAAGGAAAAACATCAGAGGTTTTTCTTTCGCTGAGCACTCTGTAAACCTTTCAGTATCAGCATATGCGGATGATGTCAGTGTGTTTTTTAGAGAAAAAGAAGATATTTTAGATCTATGTAAATGTCTGTCTATTTTTGAAAAGGCTTCATCAGCAAGGGTTAACTGGAGTAAAAGTGAAGGACTTCTTTTAGGACAAT
>NW_026947009.1:0-101000 GCF_030014385.1 Trichomycterus rosablanca | reverse complement strand
CAAAGCGAACACCACATTAAGGACTCAGAGGTCGATTTTAACAGGTTTATTAAGAACAACAAAATCAAAAGACTTAGGGCAGGAATAACATAGGAGGCAATGAAGGAACCAGGAGGCTGGTATAGAGGCAGGTAGAACCGGCAGGAACAATGGAGACTGGAAGAGAGGATGAAAGCATGGAACAGGAGATCCAGGTGATGGGAAGAAGCTTGGAGTTCAAGAAAAAAGGAGGACGTTTGGCGTTCAGGAATGAAGAGAGCTGATCTCTGTTGGGAATGGCGTCAACGGACGATCTGGTGAGGAGTAAAGAGAAACCCCCAGAGGCTTTTAAATGCTATGTGATGAGGTGAAGATAGGGGAAATCTATTGGTTGAACCAGAGCGGTAGAGAGAACAGAGTGGCGACACTCCCATAGGGAACCGTTGGAAAGGGGGCGGGACATATTTTCTGTGCAGCTTCCGGGTTGTGGAGCTCTGTATAGTTCCAAACAACCCATAGAGCCTCATTCATTTCCACTACTTATCCAGCATTTTTAGCTGTTTGTTGCTTTGTTTTAAAAAAAATAATGAATTTAATGTCATTAATATACTTAATACTGTTATTGTTTAGCATTTGCTCAGCACTAAATGTTACATGTTTATCTTAATTAATAGATATAACTGAATTTAGCTTAGTCAGCTAAGCTAAATTATTGACACGAGTCTTTTCACCTAAAATTGATTAATTAAAAGTTGATTAATCAAGAGTCTTGTTACAGAAATGATAATAAAACATCAGAGCCATAATAAATCATTATACTTTTACTTTCATACTTAAGTACATTTGAAGGTAAATTTAGTTTAGTACTTTAGTGGAGGTATTTTTACTTTTACTACTACTTTTACTGGAGTAATATTTTACCTTGGATATCTCTACTTCAACTCAGCTACATGGTTTGTGTACCTTGTCCACCACATACATTAGACAAAATGAACTAGTGCATATTAATTATGAATTAATTCATGTATTACATGTAGAAATAAATTATTACTTACTCATGAAATAGATGAATGAATGCTATGTCATGTACATGCACTATAATGTTAAAGGTGCGGTAGTGTGTTTATGAACCTGTTCATTTAGTGCAGGTAAACCTTATGAATCCAGCCACATGGCTTAGTGTTTAACCAAAATGATTATTATTATGAATCCTCAGGAAAGTGAAGGGAGATTAGTTTATGTAAAAAACAAAACATAAAAAACTGTTTAAACTACTTAATGATATCGCATTATGTAATGTATGCTAATATAATGTACTGTGTGTTAACAAGAACGACCTATTAAGTCATTATAAACATCAATCTTCCACTTCATATACCAAATTGACATTAAAGCAGATGCAGTAAATGTAAACGCAGTTGAAAATACCCAGAAATTGTACAAATGTTTATTATTTACTGTTTAATATTTCATTTACTGCTGCCTGTCCCATATGAGAACATGACAGCGCCGGGTTTGTTTGGAACTATCGGAGGGTTACATGAACCACGTGACCGCGTGGCGGCGAGATCAAGGAGTGTCGCAACTCTCTCTATCTACGGCTCTGGGTTGAACTATTTCAGGTTAAACTTGTGCAGTTCCTTTTAGTGCCGCCAGATGACGCCAAAGCTTCCCTGAGCAGAATATAATGAACACACATACCGAGTTATAAATATGTGGATGACATATGGATGGCATTATACACTGATCAGGCATAACATTAAACACAGCCCTGACCTGTCAAGGCATGGACTCCACTAGACCCCTGAAGGTGTGCTATCTGGCACCAAGATGTTAGCAGCAGATCCTTTAACACCTGTAAGTTCTGGGGTAGGGCCTCCATGGATTGGACTTGTTTGTCCAGCACAACCTACAGATACTTGATTGGATTGAGATCTGGGGAATTTGGAAGCCAAGTCAACACCTCGAACTCGTTGTTGTGCCCCTCAAATCCTTCCTGAAGCATTTTTGCTTTGTGGCAGGGCATTATCTTGCTGAAAGAGGCCACAACATGGTCTGAAACAATGCTTCGGTAGGTGGTATTTGTCAAAGTAACATCCACATGGATGGCAGGATCCCATAGTGCATCCTGGTGCCATGTGTTCCCCAGGTAAGCGACAAACACGCACCCGGCCATCCACGTGATGTAGAAGAAAACGTGATTCATTAGACCAGGCTATCTTTTTCTGTTGCTCCGTGGTCCAGTTCCAATGCTCAAGTGCCCGTTGTTGACGCTTTCGGTGGTGAACAGGCGTCAGCATGGGCACCCTCACTGGTCTGCAGCTATGCAGCCAACAAAATGTGATGCCCTGTGTATTCTGACACCTTTCTATCAGAACCAGCATTTACTTCTTCAGCAATTTAAGCTACAGAAATTCGTCTGTTAGAACGAACCACACAGGCATCATGACCCTGTTACTGGTTTTCCACTGTTCTTTCTTTGGACCACTTTTGATACTCGCATATAATTCACTTTTTGAACTCACTCAAATCCTCACGCTCATCCATTTTTCCTGCTTCTAACATCAACTTGAGGATAAAATGTTCACTTGCTGCTTAATATATTTCACCCACTAACAGGTGCCGTGATGAAGAGATAATCAGTGTTATTCACTTCACCTGTCAGGGCTCAGAATGTTATGCCTGGTCAGTGTAGATGGATAGAGTTATGGAAGGATGGGTGTTGTTAATATTTTGTCACGTATTCATACTATCAGATGTTTTATTCAGTTGTTTAAACTTTTATTTTAAATCTAAATTTGATCCACAGGAGCGGCCCCCCTAGTCCTCCGTAAATACTACTTGATTCAGCAGAGCAAAACGTGGAACGACTCGCAGACTTACTGCAGAGCCACGTACACCGACCTGGCCACCATCGAAAGTGACGCAGATGTGCTCAAACTTCAGAATGAAGCTCTGAAACAACAGTTCAGTTCTGACGCCTGGTTTGGACTTCACAAAGAATTGCACGACTGGCGCTGGTCCAGCAGTAACGGGCCACCAGGAACCGTGAACAATTGGTATAGTGGTGAACCAGACAATAAGCAAAGCAAGGAAGAGTGTGGGTTTATGTTTAAATCTGGTACTTGGGGGGATGCAGCCTGTGTATTGTCATTGCCATTTTTCTGTTATGATGGTAAGTGAACCCTCAGTGTCCACAATGCTGACTAAGATTTCACTCCTGTCTAAATATCTATTTTTACAGCATTTAGAAATGCCAACGTGATCAGATATGTATTGAAATATTTTTTAGATAATTACATGTTTAGTGTTTTCTAATTTCACAGGGACAAAAACTGGCAGCAGCAGGTACGTCTACATCTCTACCAGTAAGACCTGGTTTGATGCTCAGAGCTACTGCAGGCTGCACTACACTGACCTGGCCATAATAAGAGATCCAACTCAAAATTCCCTCCTAGGTATATTATTCACGTCGATGACTTGGATAGATCTGTTTAGAACCACCTGGAAGTGGCTAGACCAGACCAACCTGGCCAACATCACCTGGAAGTCTGGACAACCTGATAATTCATTATCATTTGAAGACTGTGGTTATTTATCTAATTTTCAGGCCGGTGATGCTCAGTGCTCGGACGTCAAACCTTTCTTCTGTCATGGAAGTGAGTTAAAGTTGCTTCTTGTCTTATTTTGATAGGGTTTTTTTTTTATAAAATCAGCTTCATTTGTATCTGTTTCTGTATATGAATAGTTATTACAGGCCAAAAGCAGATCCTGAAGTTCAAGGTTCGGTCAGATCAGGATGTGAACGATCCTGCAGTACAGGCAGCATTACTGGAGAAGGTAGGTCTTATTTTACACTCTCAAAGTTCTTGCTGCTTTCTTATTATTCTCCAATAATTCATACTCTGGATTTTTTGGTTTCTATATTACACTGTTGAGTCACATTATTATGATCACTTCCTACTTTCGATGGCTGCAGAGCGTAGCTCATGAAGGAAGTCACGTTTGGTGAGCTGGCTAGGTGGTTATATAAGATGTGAAAGGCACTCCCAACCGATTTGGGTATGAATTGATCCTTCTCCTCAAGTCGACACTCAAGGGTTACAACATGGAGGGCGGCAGGTGGGAAATGCTTGCGCAGGAGAGGGCCACGTGGAGGTCTCTCGTTAAGGATGGGACAGAAAATCGAGAAATAAGGACTGAGCTGCCCACACTGTGGCAAAGTCTGCTCAGCCAGGATCGGACTCATCAGCCACCTCAGAACCCATCGACAAACCGTCCAGTGAAGAACGAAGAAAGACAATCGTCCTCTGCAAGAAAGGTTAGCCAAGGCATCCTTGCAGATCACCTACACCTATACATGCTGATTGGCTAGAAATGTCCCACATTGGTTAGAAGAGCTAAGACCAAGACCAAGAATTACCCTGACTTCCTAATTCCACAGCATCTGTGGGACCGCCTCAATGGTCGTGTTGGCTCTATGGATCCTCCCCCATGCACCCTCCAGCAGCTGTGGGATGCACTTCAGTGTGACGACCTACCAAGACCTTATCGATTCACTGCCAGCCGGTTACTCTGGATATTGCTGGGGGTCATAATAAAATATCTCAACAGTGTATTTCTACACTCAATCACAATGAATTCCTGATAAAATCATCTTGTGTTCTTCAGATCCAGCAGAAACTAAAGGAGCTCGGGATGGAACAGAACATCACGTTGAAATGGAGAGAGCAAGCAGATGGAGAGGTGTTCCACAAGATTAAAAATGATACTATAGTAGAATAATTGAGACTAAAATATATTATTGTTAGCAGAATTCGTCTAGCTACAATGCTACACTGTATCGACTAACAAACATCATGTCTAAATGTGGAAGTTCTGGATAGTTGTTTAGATGTTTAATTATATAGATCTGGTTAAATATAAAATCTAATTATAAATATTCATAAAAATAGTCATAGTTTAACATAGTTATCAAAGGAAGCATTACTAGATCAACCCTAGTATGAAGACCCATTTGCCCCCTTTCTCCCACATCTCAAAAATTAACATGGACTACACTAGTACAGGTGTAGACAATCAGTGCTAATGAGCGACGTTTTCCCTGTGCTTCCCGTTGCTAATAGAGGGAATAAAAGTAGATTAACCCATTCCAATTTTACATGATATTTATGATATTTTCTTTATTAATTATAAGTAATTCTTCTTACGCTTTACTTTTGAAACATGGAAACCTGAAAAACACAGAGAACATATTAATTGTATTTATGAAATTACGCTTGTTGTGAAAATAAAGGAATTTTAATCTTCAGTGATGTGATAGGTGTTGCTTTATTCTTTAAGAATTTATTTACAAGATATATTATGTCTTTCAGTCTGCTGGTTGGAAAAGACCAGACTAAGTGGTGGGGTTATCAATGCTGTGTAGGGACCTTGGTTTCCCAGGGGGGTATTCCAGAAAGCGGGTTTAACAAACTTCAAACATAACCCTGAACTCCGAGTTGACTTATCTCACCGTGTCATAGCCAGAGTTTTCGGTTCCTCAACAGCTGATCAGAGTTAGATTACTCAATTCTGAGTAGATTGAACCCAGCAGAAGCGAGTTCACGGTTACCTATAAACAGGCATTCTCAATTGAGCGCCGAAAAAGGGATTGACCATGGATGTGAATAAGGGAAAGCATAGGGCATCATATTTCACACCAATAGAGCAGGAAATGTTAATGTCTGTGTATGCAGATTATGAAATTATATTTCGGCATAAAAGTAATACAGCAGCAGCAGCAGCAAAGGAAAGGGAGTCAGCTTCGCAAAAAATTGCGAAACGAGTTAATGCGTGAGTTAAAATTAAATAAAAAAAACTAATTCACTTAGTGAAAGGATATGGAAAAATAATTTTAATATTTGTCTTGATTTGTACACTTTTTTTTTTTATTAACCTAGGTGTAATCCAAGTGGGATTAAACGCACATGGCAGCAAATGAAGATGAAATATAAAAACATAGTACAAAGTGGTATGACTTGTACATAACTACCTAATGTTCTTACTTTTATCAAGCTAGGTATGCCCTACAGTTGATTATGGTTTTGCAGCTAATAGGAAAAAGGCTGAAGTAAGAAAAACAGGAGGGGGGCCACCACCACTGCCTTTCACCCAGGCAGAGGAGCTTGCACTGTCACAGAACAGTGGCAGGCCTATAACTGATGGAATCACTGGAGGGAGCTCATCTGAGCCAACAACCCCCCAGGACACAACTCTTTATGTTAAAGGCATGTTCATTACATTTATTAGTTTCTAGTTCATAAACTGTGAGAACTGCATTGATAGTCTAAACATGTTTTAATGCCATCTCCCCAGTGATTGGTGGTGTGGTGCAACCAAATGAGCCTCCTGCAGTTGTAAGTGATCTTAATGTTCCTAAATCTTACTTGATGTGTATAAATATCTTTCTGTTAAACAAAAAACAAAATTCCTGTTGCAGGATGATGATGAAACAATCTCTGCTGCCTCAGAGTGGGAGGATCCTGGAAGGTCTATGGAGGTACAGTATACGTTGCATATGTTGAATATGTTGACCATGGTATTTCATTTGATTAAACATGGTAATGTGTGTGACTGTCCTATAACAGAATGTGATTGGTGATCATGAATCTGATGAGGAACCATCCACCTCCAAAGCTCAGCTTGGAACAGTAAGAATATGTTTATGTCTCAATAAATATCTAAAATATTTAGAACACAAAGCTATTTATTTTAGCATAACATGGTATTTTTGTCTCTTTCTTTCAAGTTGGCTGTAAAGGATTTATACAAGGTCCACCTGAAAAAAACAAATTGAAAAGTGTGATCTTCAGATGGAACATATAAAACTCCAAATAAAACAGACAAGACTGGAAATTGAGTTGCTGGAATATAAATTAAAGGTGGGAGTAGTTGCTGTGAGTGTATATATGTTCTTACCAAGAATAAGGACAAGAAAATTAACTTGTTGGCATTTTTTTTTTTTTCCAGGAAATAAAGAAATCATAAACAGAAATTAAGTTGTTCTCAGTTTATATTGTAAAGGGCAGATGGGTAAGGAAAATGGTGAAAAATAATCAATCAGAGAAATAGTGATTGCAGATTGAATTTCTGACAATTCGACCATTTCTGTGTTCAGGTACATTAAGATGAGGTTCCTCCTCATCATTTATTTGGGGTATGGCAGGATGTTGCTCCCTTCTGATAGTGGCAATGTTGTGCAATACCACACATGCCACTATAATGTCACATGCCCTCTCTGGGGTGACCCTGAGCCCCCGCAGGCACTGAAACCTGGCCTTGAGGATCCCGATTGTCATTTCAACCTTTGCTCTTGTTCTGCAGAGGGCCAGGTTGTAGCGTGACTGTGGTCCAGGCTCAGGGTCAGGGTATGGCGTCATCACATATGGCATGCAGGGATACCCTCTGTCTGCAACAAGGAGGCCGTCGTATTGTCCTGTAAGCACACAGGGGGTGCAGTGATTTAAAACCGAAACAATGTAACAATACACTGAATGTGAATCCCACCCATAGCAAAAGTGCCACAGGCTTACCCTGATCAAATTTATTGTATAGTGCAGACTCGCGAAAAATCCTTGCATGATGCACAGAGCCTGGCCATTTGGCTTCAACATTTGTAATAATGTTGATCTTAATGGAGGAGAACAATAAGTTTATGTAATGTATTAAATGTTAGACTTTTATTTTAAAAAAAAGTAGTACATTTATGCTGGTCACTACTTGTATATTAATGCTGTGGAAGGATTTTCTGTTTATTTCATTCATTTCATTTTCAGCATTTAGCAGACGCTTTTATCCAAAGCGACTTACACAATGAGCGGAACACGATGAGCAATTGAGGGTTAAGGGCCTTGCTCAGGGACCCAACAGTGGCAACTTGGTGGTGGTGGCGGGGCTTGAACCGGCAACCTTCTGCTTACTAGTCCAGTACCTTAACCACCAAGCTATCACTGGCCCCATGTTTACATAATCCCCTTCATTTTTCGGCAGGTGCTTTAATTGGAATGTGGGTTCCATCCATGCATCCAATGACTCTTGGAAATCCTAAAATATTAAATGTTGCAGAGCTATTTATCTTTTACTTCCCATTTGTTTGATCATTTTGTAATCTTTGTTAATAAAGACAAACCTGCAATTCTGTGGAATTCCTCTTTGATGTTCATTATAGGCTTATGCCCAGGGAACACCACAAAATTGTACAACAGCCGTTTTAATGCTAGGCATACTTTGCGGACTGACCGACATACAGTTGCCTTGCCTATGTGTTCAGCGTCTCCTACATTGTATAAAAAAGATCCATTGGCAAAAAAACGGAGAGCAATGCATAAAGTCTGCAAAGACGTGAGGGCTGATCCACGATGTGTAATATTTGAAATGTGTGGCTTAAGAATATTGTTTAGGTATATAATTGACTGCGAGGAAAAACAGTAACGTTCACGGAGAAATTCATCGGGAAATGAAAGTATGTCTAATCTGGGTCTAATTACTCGTTTGCGATGAAGAGCTCTGCGAATAATTTGCGCTTCGATATCAACTGGATCCTGGAGAAAAGGACACGCCATGTTTGCATGAGAAAAGTGTGTGTAACCCCGGATTAGGTTTAAGTTAACCTGCCAGTGAGCAGGTTAGCTTCAGAGCGTAAGTTGCTATAGTAACTGACTCAGGTTCTCTTTAATCTCGGTTTCTGGAATGGAAAACCCCGAGTTTTCGTTAATTCTGAGTTAACTTACCTGGTTTAATCACTTAACCCGCTTTCTGGAATACCCCCCAGGGCACCTCTACAGAAAGTGGAGGAGAACAGAGTAGAACTTGAAATTGAGTATGAAGTGGGACAGGTTGCCAGTGTAGCTGATAAAGATTTGGAGTGATGTAATATATGAAAGAACTCGAGCATCAAAGAACATACTGAAGAACATACTGTATGATTTTGTTGGGATGACCGATCTAAACGGGACGAGATGAACGCATCTTCGTGTGTGTTAAGAGCTCCTCCTGAGCTGCTGTTCTCTGTGGCCTCCCCTCTGGTGGTTTTGGCGACATCTAGTGGTGGCTGAAGGTACTTCTCCTCCCATTCCAGCCAATAGATCTCTCCCCTGCTTAATTTGACTCACCTGGCCCTAATTACCTTCTCATCAGCCTCCTTGTTATAAGCCCCTGCCTTCCTCTCGGTCACCACCAGATTGTCAGTTGCTGTTTGCTATGCACACTGCCTGATTCCCTTTTAGCCTACTCTTTGCTCTTGTGTTCCTGCCTTGTCTGCCTGGTTTCTGGATCCCAGCCTGCTGTTCGCTCCTGTGTTCCTGCCTTATCTGCCTGGTTCCTGGATCCCAGCCTACTCCTCGTTCCTGTGTTCCTGCCTTGTCTGCCTGGTTCCTGGATCCCAGCCTGCTCTTCGTTCCTGTGTTCCTGCCTTGTCTGCCTGGTTCCTGGATCCCAGCCTGCTCTTCGCTCCTGTGTTCCTACCTTATCTGTCTGGTTCCTGGATCCCAGCCTGCTCTTCGTTCCTGTGTTCCTGCCTTCTCCGCCTGGTTCCTGAATCTCTCATAACCCTGCCTCCTGTGGTTACTGTCAGCCTCCAAGCTCGCCAGTAGGAGTGGGGATTCTGACGAGCTCAAGACCCACTACCCCACCTCTTCGTCCTCGCCTCCAGGTCCCTGCTACCCTATGCTTCCCCGGGAATCCAGTGTCCCTCCTTGCACTCATCGATTCCGGGTCGAAGGACAATCTTATCGATGAAAGCCTTGCCACCCAAAAAGGGTGCGTCTTGGAGGTTCTCGACACCCCTGTAACCGCTTTTGCTCTGGATGGGCGCATGTTTGCTCGAATTACTCACCGTACGGCCCCGGTTACCCTAGTCCTTTCGGGCAATCATCGCGAGTCCATCCGTTTCTCGGTAGTCAAGACTCCCAAGTCCCCTCTGGTTTTGGGGTTCCCACGGCTCTCAACACATAATCCTCATCTTGATTGGCAGCAGGGAAAGATCACTGCTTGGAGCGATCTCTGCCACTCCCGGTGTTTACAGTCAGCAGTCCATCCCTCTAGCCCTCGTACCGACCCCCCTCCTTCCATCGACGATGTTGACCTCTCCCAGGTCCCCTCCGAGTATCATGATCTTCAGGAAGTATTTAGTAAGGACCGAGCTCGATCTCTTCCTCCCCACCGGCCCTACAACTGCGCTATTAATCTCCTCCTCGGGGCCGCACTTTCCACCAGCCGTCTTTACCACCTGTCTCGTCCGGAGCGTGAAGCCATGGAGAATTACCTCTCTGAGTGTCTTGAAACTGGTCTCATCCGTCCTTCCTCCTCTCCCCTCGGTGCAGGGTTCTTCTTTGTGGAGAAAAAGGATAAGTCCTTGAGGCCTTGCATAGACTATCGGGCGCTGAACCAGATCACGGTCAGGAACAAGTATCCCCTTCCGCTTTCGTCCTCTGTTTTCGAGTCTCTGCAGGGTACTACTATTTTGAGTAAACTTGACCTCCGCAACGCCTACCACCTGGTGCATATTCGGGAAGGTGATGAGTGGAAGACGGCCTTTAACACCACCCTCGGCCATTTCGAATACTTGGTGATGCCCTTTGGGCTGACCAACGCCCCCGCAGTCTTCCAGGCCCTGGTAAATGACGTCCTACGCGATTTCCTGTACCCTTTCGTGTTCGTTTATTTGGACGACATATTGATTTTTTCCCGGTCCCCTGAGGAGCACGTCATTCACGTCCGGCGGGTCCTGTCTCGCCTGTTGGAAAACAGGTTATTTATCAAGGCTGAGAAATGCGAGTTCCACACGAATTCCATCGCCTTCCTCGGCTTTGTCATCCAGCCAGGGCGAATTAAAGCTGACCCCGAAAAGATCCGTGCCATTACTGAGTGGCCTGTTCCTTCCTGCCGTAAGGCCTTGCAACGCTTTCTAGTGTTCGCAAACTTTTACAGGAGCTTCATCCGCAACTACAGCAGGGTAGCGGCCCCCCTAACTCGCTTGACCTCCACCAAAGTCCCCTTCTCCTGGCCCCTGGAAGCTCAGACTGCCTTCGACCGTCTCAAGGTTCTGTTCACCTCTGCTCCCGTCCTTTCTCAACCAGATCCCTCGAAGCAATTCCTTGTGGAGGTTGACGCATCTTCTTGTGGAGTTGGAGCGGTCCTTTTCCAACGCTCTAGCCCAGACAACAAGCTTCATTCCTGTGCCTTCTTCTCCAAACGGCTCACCCCCTCGGAGGCAAATTACGATGTAGGTAATCGCGAGCTCCTGGCAGTCAAACTCGCCCTGGAAGAGTGGAGGCACTGGCTGGAGGGAGCAAGACAGCCTTTTGTGGTCTGGACAGATCATAAAACTCTTTCTTATGTCCAGACAGCAAAACGGCTGAACTCCCACCAAGCCCGATGGGCTCTATTCTTTAGTCGTTTCGACTTTACCCTGACTTACTGCCCAGGCTCCCGCAACACCAAACCTGACGCGCTCTCGCGCCAGTTCATTTCCGAGGACACTCCACCCTCCGACGACTCCATCTTGCCTTCCAATTGTGTCCTAGCCGGGGTCACCTGGGATATCCAGGAAGCTATTAAAGAAGCCCTAGAACAGGAACCCGACCCTGGAGATGGGCCTTCCAACCGCCTGTTTGTCCCGACTGCTGTACGACCGGCTGTCCTCAGATGGGGACACTGCTCCAATTTCGCCAGCCATCCTGGAGCTAATCGCACAGAGTCCCTCCTTAGGCGTCACTTCTGGTGGCCTTCCCTGGAAGCAGACACCAGGGAGTTTGTGGCTGCCTGCGCCACCTGCGCCCGCAGTAAGTCCTCTCACACACCCCCCGCCGGTCTGCTCCAGCCTCTTTCTGTCCCTGGACGTCCCTGGTCTCACATCGCCCTGGATTTTGTCACTGGCCTTCCGGAGTCTCAGGGAATGACGACCATTTTGACGGTAGTGGACCGTTTTTCCAAGGCGGTTCGGCTGGTAGCCTTACCCAAGCTCCCTTCAGCCCTTGAGACGGCTCAGCTCTTATTCGACCAGGTCTTCAAGATCCACGGTATTCCCCTGGACATTGTATCTGACCGCGGTCCTCAATTTGTGTCCCAGGTCTGGCGTGCTTTCTGTAAAGCCCTGGGAGCCACAGTCAGCCTCTCGTCCGGTTTCCACCCCCAATCCAACGGGCAAGCGGAAAGAGCTAACCAGGAGGTGGAAGCCGCCCTGCGTTGTATGTCGGCCAACAGCCCCTCTCTCTGGAGCACCCACCTCGCGTGGGCCGAATATGCCCATAATACCCTCACCTGCTCTGCCACCGGCCGATCCCCGTTTGAGGCCTCCCTTGGCTACCAGCCACCACTATTCTCTGAACAAGAGGCAGAGGTGGCAGTTCCCTCAGTTGAGCACCACTTTCGGCGCTGCAGGAAGATCTGGAGGTCCGTACGAGCTACCCTGCTTAAGTCCCAGACCGTCACCCAGCGTTCGGCCAACCGCCACAGAAAACCTAGTCCGCAGTATCTCCCGGGCCAGTCAGTGTGGTTGTCCTCCAGAAACATACCCCTACACTCTGAGTCCAGGAAGCTGGCGCCTCGTTTTATTGGACCTTATACCGTCCAAAGGATCATCAGCCCCACTACTGTCCGGCTCAAGTTGCCCAAACATATGCAGATTCATCCTACTTTCCACGTCTCACAGTTGAAACCGGTCAAACCGTCCAATCTGTGTTCCTGCCTTATCTGTCTGGTTCCTGGATCCCAGCCTGCTCTTCGTTCCTGTGTTCCTGCCTTCTCCGCCTGGTTCCTGAATCTCTCATAACCCTGCCTCCTGTGGTTACTGTCAGCCTCCAAGCCCCAAGCGCCGCTACTGGTACCCTCGCTTCCGCCCTCGTTCCCTGGTTCTCTGTCTGGACTGTGGTTCTAAATAAACCTTTTAAACTCTGCTTCAGTGTCTGTGGTTGTGTTCGCATTGTGGTTCCTAATCCAAACCCTCTTAACAGTGTGAGAGTGTAAGGGCACAGGAGAGCAATATTGAGAAGGTGTGAAGAAGAACTTTTAACCAAGGCCTTAATATGAGGTTCAAAGGAGAGGGAAAAGTCAAAAAGTTCCCCTAAGTTGTGAACCACTGGAGATTTTACAGCCACACCATCAAACCAACAAAGTTAAGAGTAAAATCTGAGAAATTTGATAGTTCAGACTTCAGTTTTCTCTTTGCCACTGTTAGAACAGCAATAGATCTTAAAGATCTTAAATTAGCTTTATCTTAAACAAACTAAAACTAGTACAATCCAGTATGATCCTATTAGCCACGTATTACCTTTTACAACCCATGCTGAGATGGAGCATGGAGTCACTCAAGTTCCTGGGCACCACCTTATCCAGGGACCTAAAGTGGGAAAGGAACAAACTCTTTGTCGCCAGGAGGGCTCAGCAGAGAGCACTTGTTTTACACATCGATCATTGAGTCCATCCTCACATCATCCATCCGCCTGGTTTGGTTCCTGTACATCACAGGAACGAGCCAAACTCCAGCGTATAATCAGGACAGCAGAGAGGATCATTAGATGTAGTCTGCCAACGCTTCAAGACATCTACAACAGCGGAGTGCTGAAGCCTCTTTGTCTCCCTCTGCTTGTTGCTGGAGTGTTGATGGTCCAGCTATAAATCTGCAGAAAGCCAATTAATAGTAATTCAGTGAGAGATCGAGAGATCAATTTCAAATTACTGTAAAATTGACCAGTCACATCTTCCCTCCAGTCCTCTACCAGACTGGTTTCAGGATTTGCTGCCGCCACTATGCAAAGCGTTTAAACAGAACTGGGAAAGTCACGTCTCATTACACTAACAAATCAACTTCAGGTGCATTTGAGTTTCATGCTTTTGCTTCGATTCACTTCAGTAAAGATGAACAGAAACAGCTTCTCACTCTACAGCTAATAAAACTATCCGCTGCTAATCAGTTTTAATAGTTTCATTATTTTCGTTCAGTAAAAGTTCTGGATGCTACATACACACACTAACTCTGTATTAAATACACAAACACTCACAATAATAACTTTGCACCTACATAGAAATGTAATATATGACATATCTGCCCCATATCAATAATGGTTTTACCACATATGTAACCTGTAAGGTGATCTATTATTATAACATACATGTATCCTCTGTATATGTGTAGATATAAGTTTATGACATATATAAAATACCCATAGTAAAATGTGTGTATGTACATGTATTAAATATATCTATAGGATTCATTTTTACATGGTTTTATATGTTAAGTCCATATATGTTAGTCTAAATATTTAATTTATATATGCAAATTTATTAACATAACCGGTACCGTAAAACAGGGTTTAGAAGCTCACAAAAACAAAAGTGTAGACAATGTGATCAGTACCGTAAAACGGGGTTCAGATGCACACTAAAACTTTAAGTGTAGACAATGTGATGAGTACCATAAAACAGGGTTTAGATGCGCATTAAAACTTAGTGTAGACAGTGTAATCACTACCGTAAAACAGGGTTTGCATGCGCACTAAAACTTAGTGTAGACAATGTGATCAGTACCGTAAAACAGGGTTAAGATGGGCACTAAAACTTAGCGTAGACAATGTGATGAGTACCGTAAAACAGGGTTTAGATGCGCACTAAAACTTAAAGTGTAGACAATGTGATCAGTACTGTACAACAGGGTTAAGATGGGCACTAAAACTTAGCGTAGACAATGTGATGAGTACCGTAAAACAGGGTTTAGATGCGCACTAAAACTTAAAGTGTAGACAATGTGATCAGTACTGTAAAACAGATTTAGATGCACACTAAAACGTAAAGTGTAGACAATGTGACTGGTACCGTAAAACAGGGTTTAGATGCGCACTAAGACTTAAAGTGTAGACAATGTGACTGGTACCGTAAAACAGGGTTTAGATACTCACTAAAACTTAAAGTGTAGACAATGTGACTGGTACCGTAAAACAGGGTTTAGATACTCACTAAAACTTAAAGTGTAGATAATGTGATCAGTACTGTAAAACAGGGTTTAGATACTCACTAAAACTTAAAGTGTAGGCTATGGAGCTAATTTAGTGCCAAAACTTCGCAAATAAACAGACCGTATTCTGTAAATATGGAGTCTGGCTTGACCGCATTAGCAATTCGTGGATACTAGCCAGACTATGGCGTCAGATTAGTGCCAAGAGTCGAGAGCACATTTTATTTGTGCGCGAGCAGGATTATCTCTGCTCTTGCACGAATTCACCCTGCTCGTTCAAGAATAAATTGTGCTTGCGCACGAAATTGCATGCGCGCGCTCGAAACGCTGCTCTCGTGCTCAGATCATATGCGCGCACTCAAAGCAAGCTGCGCTCGCGCTCAAATATTTCTTGCTCGCTCTCATAACTGCACTTGCCCTCGCGCTCGGAGTTTGCACGTTAAAACAGTGCCAAAAGTCGTTGACCAATCAAAATGTGTTTTCGGCTTCGACCAACGAGCTCCAACTTCCCCTGCATTTTCATTGGTCGGAGAGAGTGAACCGTTGTGAAGACAAATGGACAATCAACGACCTCAGGTAAGATTAATAATTTTATTTTACACTATTTTATAATTTTAAAAAAAGTGTTAAAGAGAATGTAAAGTTAACTTTGTGAAATTTGACTTTGGAAAGCTAGCTAAAGCGGTACCCCTAACTTACATAAAATAGCTTTTGTGTATTGTACATGTTAATTAATAAAGTAAAGCCTTTATACAGTAAAGTTAATGTGCTCACGTGTTTAACGCCACAGTACAAAAATGGACTATTTTAGTAAATCAAAGTGGGTAGATCAGGAAGCTATAGCCACCTAAATGATATGATGAACTATCTCTAACACGATAGTGAACATTATGTTCACTTTCCCAACCAAGACTAGAATATCAAACATGACACATTAAATAATTTCACCTCAACTCTATAAAATAAAATGTTTTACAATTGAATGTTTTGCTGTTTTTTATTATTACAATATAAGTATATATAAATATATAAAGTGTGAACATTGCATATTTACCATGCATAATGTAATGTTTTAAATGTAGGTTTCTGAATCATTTGCAGTGCTCGAGAAAAAGCCACATACAATGACAGCGTTCCCCTCCCCCCACCAGAATCCAGCAAGGAAGCAAGTAGTGTTAGAACACCAAGCAGTAAGGTAAAAACATATCTGCAATATCAACAATATCATAGCACCAACAAGTCTAAATTTAATATGGTGCACTTATTGTGTATTGATATTAGGCTTTATGTTCAGTGTGTCAAAAATATTTTCTATTGGATTGTATAGAAATTCATGCCAGCTAGTGTGGAGAAAGATAACAATGTATTTGATATTATCTTCATTTTTATTACTCCTATAATTAAATTATAAGGACAATACTATCATATTAGGACACCGTTATAATTATTGAGTTAATGCATTAAATATGGCCCTTAATTCCAATTCTGCTTCGTTCACCTGCTATAATAACACCAGCTTGTGTGTGTTTAAGCTGTTGTAAAAATATGATTGACTACACTTCTGTAAATACATTTGCAGAGTGGTAAGTACATGTATATAACAAGAAACATTGTAATCTATACAAAGGTCAATGCTTATTTTGCTTTTTGGTGTTTCTTTCTGAACAGGCTAATACAGACTTTGCCACCTATGGTTAAGACAGCTGGTTCGCCCTCTCTTTGTCCAAGAACATTCTTTCAATGGTTCACAGGACAGGAACACATCAGACCAGTTCGTCTGTGGATATTTGTGCCCATTCAATAAATAAGTAAAACAAACTGTGTACTGTTATTTATTTATATGTAATATCTATGAGAATAGAGTCAGTACAAGTCAGAGTCAGTACAAAAGTTACATTTGCCACATTTGTTCCGTTGTCATGAACGGGGATGTTGGTTCCAGCCTTCAACAAAGATCTGAAGGTCGGGGAAGAAACACAAGGTGTACCAGAAAGAGGTGCAGGGTATTTGCAATGTCCAGCATCTCAACTTGTTCAACATTGTGCAGGATATCATAATATGTGGAGGTCACAGCTGTCCACACATCAACCAACAGCCTTTCAATTCTGTAAGACAAAATAAATTATTTAAAATGTAATACTTTGTTGACTAAATAACATCTGTGAAAAAGTGGTAGCTGTATAGAATTCAAGGACAACAATAGCCTTAAAATGTAGAAACAATAAACAGTGTAGGGAAATATATGTTGAAGAAATGTATAACTTAGACAATCAAGGACATTTGTGCCAGTATGCCCAAATGTGGCCAGTGGGAATCCTAGCATGGATTTAAGTTCAGTCACTTGTGGAACTGTCTGTACCCTGATGGATGACATTCTGGTTTCCACATGTTCACTCACCAACATGTGAATTTGCCTGAGGGCATTTAATATATCTTCAGGAATATGATTTTTTCCGCTAATTAATCAATAATAATCATTTCATGTGTGCAAATGAAATGTAAATAATTCAGATCAATACTTACTACATACTGCTATTTATGCAGCTACCCCTCCAAAGCTTTATGTCTTAGTAAGGCCTAGACAACAAAAGAAACCTAAGATAATTAGACATACATGTTAAAAGATGAGTATAGTCAGAATATGCCTGATTGTTAAAGCTTTAACAAATTCTACCCTTTTAACATGATGATTTTATGTACTCTAAAATAAGTCTAAAATTAAAATAATTAATAATCTTACCTGAGGTCGTTGATTGTCCATTACTCTCTTTACAATGGAAAGTTGGGGCTCATTGGTGGAAGCTGAAAACACATTCTGATTGGTCGACGACTTTTGGCACTGTTTTAACGTGCAAACTCCGAGCGCGAGGGCAAGTGCAGTTCTGAGAGCGAGCAAGAAATATCTGAGCGCGAGCGCAGTTTGCTTTGAGTGCGCGCATATGATTTGACCGCGAGAGCAGCGTTTCGAGTGCGCGCATGCAATTTCGTGCGTGAGCACAACTCATTCGTGAGCGAGCGGGGTGAATTCGTGCGAGAGCTGAGAAAATCCTGCTCGCCCACAAATAAAATGTGCTCTCGACTTTTGGCACCAATCTGACGCCATAGAGAGATCTCAAAGAACATGAACCTGAAGGTCTGAACTTACATTGTAGAAAAGAAAAACAAGCCAGTAGCAGCAGTGTGCACATTAAACCATTTACAGAAGGGTCATTAAGTTTGGCTAATTGAAATAATGGCATGTTTCTGACTTGAATGAGAGGGGCATTAAAAAGATCTCACACTTGTCAGAGACAACGTTTGAAGCCCAGGTTAATAGGATCTGGTAGTTGGAGAAGGCTCATTGGTTTAAGTCCAAAAGTGGGTGTGGCCCGTACGGGGATCGAACCCGCGACCTTGGCGTTATTAGCACCATGCTCTAACCAACTGAGCTAACCGGCCAATTCACGTAGTCACTTTAAATCTTTGTACATAATTCTACACTAACTCCATTCAAGCAGCTGAAACTGACTTTAATGATACACATCTAAGAGGTTTTGTGGGTTCTTATATGTGTGAACTATCTAAACTATATATTTCTTAAAGTTCTTGACTGAGCTTAATGCCGCCAACCAGTGACTGGAGCAGATACGACTCAGGTCCTGCATGCAGTAAGTAGTGCTGATACACAGTACCAGCCTGCACACCAGAGAGGCTCCAAACATCAAGTTTTCACTCATTAAATCATGTTTGTGAACTTTGTGGAATGAATGTAGGATTTGTACGTGTAGATTCTGGGTTTTAGGAAGTTTAGCTACTGTTAATATTTTTTCCCAGTTGAACTAAAAACAACCTGAATTGATGTTTTAATTGTTCATTAAGACTTCACTAAGAGTTATTACCATCAAGCAAATGTAAAGCATATTTCTATATGAAGAGCATCTGTTTCCAGATAATCTACACTGAGGTTTAATCGTTTGATCAACAGGCAGGTTGTGCAATAAAAGACACTCGTCCCTGGGTGGGCTCGAACCACGAACCTTTCGGTTAACAGCCAAACGCGCTAACCGATTGTGACACAGACATGCGCACAGCTAACAGCACAGCTGTTTCATTGGACGGTATACAAAAAATCAAATCTCTCTCTATACAGGCTCACTGTGGAGGCAAATTGGTGGTTAAGTGGGCGGGTCTAAACTGATGAAGACTGAATGAATGTACCACAATACAGTATAGTTTAGATAGTTCACACATAACCCACAAAACCTCTTAGATGTGTATTAAGAAAGTCTGAACATAAGAAATGACTAGACAGTGATGTCTGAAGTAGGACTGAGATCTCGGGTCATTAAAATAACATGAAACTGCTGCATTTCTGGTGCAATAACAAACAAACTCAGTTTAGGAGCCGCTCATTTCTGCAGATCTTCACTGTAAGTGTGCAGAATCTCAAATGGTTTTTGTGCTGCTGGTTGAATGGGGTTAGTGTAGAATTATGTACAAAGATCTAAACAGAGAACAGATGAACTGGCCGGTTAGCTCAGTTGGTTAGAGCGTGGTGCTAATAACGCCAAGGTCACGGGTTCGATCCCCGTATGGGCCACACCCTCTTTAATGATAAAAGGTAGCATGGCTGAGAGAGAGTCAGGTGAGCATGTGCTGTGTATCAGGACTTTCTAACCTGAGTAATTTAATAACTGAAAGTAAGAATATCACCCTGTTCTTCTACCATCTTTAATTCTGGCTTCATCTCACACGAAGATCTGTTCTGCTCAACAACAGTAAAGCTCTCCATCGTTTCTGTGTGGCAGGTCCTTAACTGAAGGGCTGTCAGTGTAGAATCAGGTATGTGGGTATATGACCTGCCCTTGTACATCGGCCGGTTAGCTCAGTTGGTTAGAGTGTGGTGTTAATAATGCCAAGGTCGTGGGTTCGATCCCCATATGGGCCACACCCCGTCTCTTGGACTTAAACTAACAAACAAGTGAGACTTCTCTAACTAGCAGGTCCTATTGACCTGGGCTTCAAACGTTATCATTCTGGTAGGACAATAAAAGCGATATACTACTTTTTATTCAATGTATTAAACTACATAATGTTGTACAACATGACATGTGTACTTAATACTTTTGTATTTTAATACTTGCAAATTTGAATACTTGCATACTTTAATACTTGATTACTATAATACTTTGCATTAATATATATTGAGCTGCTGTAATAAATGATCTATCTATAGATTCATTTAATTTTATCTGTAATGCTAGTGATGGGCTATCCTAAACTATCTTTAGGAAGGTAGATATATCTAGCTTTGGGGTTGTTGAGGCTAAATATTCATGATTGTTGTAATGTTGCTACACAGTCACATTAGAAATCCCTTTTAAAACTAATGTTTGATATTGCAGGGTCTGATGAAGACACTAAAAATCTTATCCGGTGGAGAGTGGCCAACCAGGCCCTCTTCACTGGAAAACAGAATGCAGCGGTTCGAGGGTTTGAGTAAGTGACTGTTTGTTTGACATAACAAAATTTGTGTTGCATCTTATGCATAATATTAATTACAAAGGGTGGTATAAAGACAAGTTTTAGTATTTAAGTTTTGCAAACTTTTTCAAAGCATTAAAAACTTTTAATGACTAAACTTTTTTTGAAGCAGTGTATGCTATATACATTAATAACTGTTATGTGCATTATATTGTAGAGGTGGGAGAACCTCAAACAAAAATACAAAGTAAGCTTCGTTTGTTGGCAAGATCTTCAGTAAAAATATCAGAAAAGATTTGTAATCCAAGTTAAGATCCTTGTACTGTGTTTATGAATCTTGTAGGAACTTAAGTGTCCACCTACTGGGGTAAGTACAGAGGGTGGTGAAGCAACAGCAGCATCCTGGAAATGGTATGCGGATATGGATGAGGCAATAGGTGAGAGACCATCAATTGGCCCACCGACCCTTATTTCCTCATCCGGCCAGGATGCTGCTGAAGCTTCACCATCCTCGAGAAGCATGGAAACCCCAGCCAAAAAGAGACGAGGGAAGAAAGATTTAGTTGAGTATCTGAGAGAGATGGAAGAAAGTGAAAATGAGAAGGAGATAGAAGCAGCAGAGAACGAGGAGAGAAGATGAAGAGAGGCTGAGTAGAGGTAGGAAAGAAGAGAAAGGGAAAGAAGAGAAAGAGAGGAGAAGAGAGAGCAAGAGGCGCACCAGAGAGAGGAAAAGCGAGAGCAAGAGACGCGAGAGAGAGAGGAGAGACCAGGAAGCAAGAATGAGGGAGGAAAGGAGAGATAGGGAGGCAAGAGAGAGAGAGGAAAGGTTTATTGAAATCCTACAGATTCTAATGAAAAAATAAATAGTTGAAAATGAAAAAGTGTTGTAGTATTATTGCATGTTGTGAGAAAGAAAATGTGTTGGCAAATAATGGAAATAAAGAATTTTCTTTTTCATTTAATCTTAATTAAAAATAGAAAAACTGGAAAAATTGGAAAATTGGAAATTGTAATTAAAAAAATATTCAAGTTTTACTTTTAAATAATGCATAAACTGTTAATGTCAAGAGACAATCAAGAACTGTAGAACAAAACGTAAAAACAAACAACATGAACCTATTAACAAAAATTTTTTGTAAATATAATCATGCTCATAAAGAGCTGGTATGCTGTGCTGTGGTGCTGAGACAGCTGCAGCCAGATGCTTTGCATCTTCACCTGATGTAATGTCATTTATTACAGGCTCTGGTTGGTCAACATGTACCTCTGTTAATTGTGGCTCAATGATGTCTCCATGAGCGATACAGAGGTCGCGAAGACAGGGCTCACCTCAAGGGCTTTAAAGAAAATGGAACGCCATCTTGTCTTCATCATTCCAAAAAGCCCTTTCACCACATTCCTGGCCTTGGACAGTTTGCTGTTAAAACGAGCCTGTACAGGGTTCTGCACAGGCTCTCGATAGGGGGTCAGGAGCCGGATGGTTGTATTAATGCAGGGATAACCCCCATCCCCAAGAATGTATCGTCCTGCAGGTGGGTATAAGCCCTCTTTATACACAGGGCTGTTCTTTAGTACCCTTGCATCATGAATCGCCCCAGGGTAAACAACAAAAATGTCTCTGAACTTCCCCTGGTGGTCACAGATGGCTTGAAGCTGAATTGAGTGGAACAGCTTCCTGTTTAGGTAGCACTGTGCGCTGGCAGATGGGGGTTTTATTCGAATGTGGCACCCATCAGTAGCACCAACTGCCACTCTAAAATATTCGGATCCGGCCAAGTGAACAAACCCAGCTCCTACACACTCTAGTTCATCACCAGTTGGTAGGGTGATGATCCTCCTGACGAGCCCTCTGACAGCCCTACTCATTTTGTGCACAATGTCGTGCACAGACGATTTTCATTGTAGTAGTCTAATCATGGTAATGTAGTATACTGTTGCTAAAGAGGTTAGCAGTACTTACATTATTTCTGTTGGTAAAAAATCAATAACTTTCTTAGTTCTCTTCTGAGATTTACTACTCTCTGCCATCTCAGTGTGGAGTCGGGATACATGACTATAGATTAATCAGTAAGTGGCGCAAATAAAGACGATAAATACCCAAAATTTTGGCGAGTGGAGCTTGAAATGAGCATGCGGTCTGTAACTATGGTCACTTGACGTTGGTAAGATGGCGGACGTAGTACGTACGGGTGTTGTGTGCATACTGCACACTTCTGTACTGAAAATACGTACTTCTTTACCAGCCGAGTGGTGCATACTTCCTCCTGTCTGTTTCTGTTGATTATTTTGAACTTAGTTTGTTTGTAAACTGTGAATTAGTTCTTAATCTGGTCGTGATGTTAGTGAATTAAACCTACATCTCTCTGATGGTCTGACTGATGAGCTGTCTGTCCTGACACGCTGCTTAAGCCCGGCTAGCTCAGTCGGTAAAAAAAAGCTGGTAACGTTGAATCTCAGGGTCGTGGGTTCAAGCCCCATGTTGGGTTAGTATCTTCATTTAATGTCTTCAGAAACCAAAAGGTCATTCTTTCACTTTGGACAGCCAGTCTCCGGTGACTTATCAGGTGGATATTTGTGCTTGTAGGACTGTTGTTTACTGGATGTTTTTCAGTTACTTATTTCCACTATTCTGTTGGACTACACGTTGTTGTTGTGTCTCATATCCGTTTCAGCAAAAGACATGGTTGTGCAATAAAAGGCACTCGTCCCTGGGTGGGCTCGAACCACCAACCTTTTGGTTAACAGCCAAACGCGCTAACCGATTGCACCACAGAGACACGCGCACAGCTGTTTCATTGGATGGTACACATGGGTCACATGACTTACTAACTTTTACAGCAGGGTAATTATGGCAAATTTAAATAATCACATGTTTCTGACCTGAATGAGAGGGGCATTAAAAATAACTCACACTTGTCAGAGACAACGGTTGAAGCTCAGGTCAATAGGACCTGCTAGTTAGAGGAAGAGCACTTGTTTGTTAGTTTAAGTCCTAAAGTGGTTGTGGCTCATACAGGGCTTGAACCAACGCCCTTGGCATTATTAGCATCACGTTCAAACCAACTGAGCTAACCAGCCGGTGAGCAAGCACAGGGCATGTACCCACAAACACGATTCTACACTGACAGCCCTTCAGTTATGGAGCTGCCACACAGAAACGATGGAGAGCTTTACTGTTGTTGAGCAGAACAGATCTTCGTGTGAGATGACTGAGGTTCATGTATTTTTCTTTTAAGAATAAATAAAAGCTGATGCTTTTAACCTCATACTTTCCTAATACTTTTATTCTACATGCTCTAAATTTCTTTTAGTACACAGTTCAGTTAGCAGCTCCAAAAAATGTGGTTATCACCCATATCCTTTGCTGTGTGCGAGAGGTTTTTAGCTTTTTTTTGCCCTGAAATGAGTTTTTGCAACTTGGGATATCTGACATGTTAACTTCCATCTATTCATCCAGCTTAAATACCATAAACACTACATTAAACATGTGGAGTTAATGGTGTAATTATTAACCTTTGTGCTGAATTATTTATCTTTTGTGCTTCCATGGTGTAATGGTTAGCGCTGTGGATTCTGAATCCAGTGATCCAAGTTCAAATCTCAGTGGAACCTGGTTTTATTTAGGTAAAAACACTGTTATCAATGCTGAGTAGAGAATAAATAGTGTTTCACATATGACTGCTCTATGTTAAATTAGAACAAAAAAAGTGGCAAGTCATTTTTTACTTAGTGCCATTTTCCAACAGTGGAACGTTTTGTTGTGATTTTGATACTCGGGTGGCAATGTTTAACTAAAATTACTTTTATTTAGTGTTTAAAACTTCTAAATTACCTCAATTTTTTCTATTGATTTCAGTCAATTATATCAATCATGTAGTTTAAATAAGTTGAGATGTAAAAGTAAAGTCTGAAGTTGTGTTTATTTTTCTTTTTTGTTTAATTTACTCAGCAATGGCTAATCATTACGTTTAGTTTTCTGGTGTCAAGGTTCCATGGTGTAATGGTTAGCACTCTGGGCTCTGAATCCAGCGATCTGAGTTCAAATCTCGGTGGGACCTTACTGCTTTTATTTGGGGCCCGGTGTGAGGTCCAAGATTGAGAAACATTAGCAGTTTCAGGATGGTAGCATTCAGCGCATGTGCAGTACAACAGAGCATCACAATTGCTTGTGCTAGTTTAGAGTCACCTTAAATGACATGTTAATTTCCATCCATTCATCCAGCTTGAATATCATAATAGCACTAGTGTTATAGTGTTCCACATGTGACTGCTCCATCCCAAAATATAATCGCTAATCATTGTTTACAGCGCCATCTAACAACCAACTTGCTCTTAAATGACTAATTATTAACTTTTGGGCTTAAGTGTGGTTCCATGGTGTAATGGTTAGCACTCTCGCCTTTGAATCCAGAGATCTAAGTTCAAATCTCAGTGGAACCTGGTTTTATTTAGGTAAAAACACTGTTATCAATGCTGAGTATAGAATAGTGTTCCACATGTGACTGCTCTATGCCAAACTGTAACACTAGAAGGCAAATCATTGTTCACAGCGCCATCTACCGGCCAACTGGGTCCTAAACTTAACTCAGTGCAGTTTAACAGTGGAATAGTTTGTTATTTTGATACTTGGGTGGCAATGTTTTAACTAAAATTACTTTTAATTACTGACTAAAAACTTCTAAATTAGCTCAGAATTATATCAATCACGTAAGTTTAAAAAATCTGAGATGTAAAAGTAAAGTCTGAAGTTGTGTGTGTGTGTGTGTGTGTGTGTGTGTGTGTGTGTGTGTATTTTTCTTTTTGGCTTTGACTCTGGATTTGTGTCCACAGTGCTAACCATTACACCATGGAACCACACAGTGAGGTCTGACTTAAGCCCAAAAGTTAATAATTAGTAATTTAAGAGCAAGTTGGCTGTTAGATGGCGCTGTAAACAATGATTTGCGATTATATTTTGGGATGGAGCAGCACTCCACACTGACAGCCCTTCAGTTATGGAGCTGCCACACAGAAACGATGGAGAGCTTTACTGTTGTTGAGCAGAACAGATCTTTGTGTGAGATGACTGAGGTTCATGTATTTTTCTTTTAAGAATAAATGAAAGCTGATGCTTTTAACCTCCTACTTTCCTAATACTTTTATTCTATACGGTCTAAATTTCTTTTAGTCTTCTGCCATGTGCAGTGCAAGAATTCACTAAATTACACAGCAGTTCTTTTTTTTTTTTTATTGCCATTGATAAAATGGATTGTAAGCATTTATAAAGGTCATGCCACGTTCATTAGGTGAAATAAAGCCAGAATTGAAGATGGCAGAAAAACAGGATGATATTCTTACTTTCATTGATTAAAATACTCAGGTTAGAAAGTCCTGACACGCAGCACATGCTCACTTGACTCTCTCTCAACCATGCTACCTTTAATCATTAAGGTAGGGGTGGCCCATATGGGGATCGAACCCGCAACCTTGGAGTTATTAGCACCACGCACTAACCAACTGAGCTAACCGGCCAGTTAACCTATTCTTCCTTTAGATCTTTGTACATGATTCTACACTAACTCCATTCAACCAGCTGCATGGCAGCACAAAAACCATTTAAGAGTCTGCACACTTACAGTGAAGATTAAAGCAAAACATCACAACGAGAAATCCTGACTTCAATCAATTTCTTTGAGGAATAACAGAAAACTTGAGTGACGTCCCATTCTTAATCCACCGGGTTTAATATGATGTTGGCCACCCTTTGCAGCAATAACAGCTTCAACTCCTCTGAGAGGCTTTCCACAAGGTTTAGGAGTGTGTTTATGGGAATTTTTGACCATTCATCCAGAAGTGCATTTGTGAGGTCAGACACTGATGTTGTACGAGAAGGCCTGGCTCACAGTCTCCACTCTAATTCATCTCAAGGTGTTCTATCTGGTTGAGACCAGTCAAGTTCTTTCACACCAAACTGGCTGATCCACGTCTTTAAGGACTTTGTGCTTTGTGCACTGGTGCGCAGTCATGTTGGAACAGGAAAGGGCCATCCCCAAACTGTTCCCACAAAGTTGGAAGCATGAAATTGTCCAAAATCTCTTGGTATGCTGAAGCATTAAGAGTTTCTCTCACTGGAACTAAGGGGCCAAGCCCAACTCCTGAAAAACACCCCCACACCATAATCCCCCCTCCACCACACTTGTACAAGTACTGTTCTCCTGGCAACCGCCAAACCCAAACTCCATTGAATTGCCAGGTAGAGAAATGTGATTCATCACTCCAGAGAACACGTCTCCACTGCTCTAGAGTCCAGTGGCGGCATGCTTTAGTCCATGCGCTTGGTGATGTAAGGCTTGGATGCAGCTGCTTGGCCATGGAAACCCATTCCATGAAGCTCTACACACTGTTCTTGAGCTCATCTGAAGGCCACATGAAGTTTGGAGGTCTGTAGTGATCGACTCTGCAGAACGTTGGTGACCTCTGTGCACTATGAGCCTCAGAATCCGCTGACCCGCTCTGTCATTTTACGTGGTACCACTTTGTTCCCAAACGCTTCCACTTTGTTATAATACCACTGACAGTCGACTGTATAATATTTAGTAGTGAGGACATTTCTCGACTGGACTTGTTGCACAGGTGGCATCACAGTACCACGCTGGAATTCACTGAGCTTCTGAGAGCGACAAGGCGAGGTGCTTGGTTTTATACACCTGTGGCCATGGAAGTGATTGGAACACCTGAATTCAATGATTTGGATGGGTGAGTGAATACTTTTGGCAATATAGTGTATTTTGTAACTGGACCTCGTGTATTATAAAATGGTTGTTAATAGTTTACTGTCTCTTTAGGAGATATGAGTTCATTAAGTTTTAGGGTAACGATCTCAGGCTGCTCTGAGTGAGCTGACAGTAGGTCTGTATCTTCACTGCTGAGTTCAATGTTCTGTAACATGTCGGAAACGTTGTGTTGCTATTGTAAAAATGAACATCCATGCACCTTCATATATTCAGTAAGTTTATTTATTTATTATTTAATGTTATAAGATTTTGATGCTTGTTGATCCTGGTCATCCATGTTCTACACTTCTCATACAGCTGTGTGAATCAACAAGGGCGGCACCTCAGTGGAGTTCCTCTAACCAGTCACACACAGATACCCAAAATGCATCGTTCTGGTAAAAGAAGAGAGAGAGAGCGGATGGGTTAGAGAGAAACATCTGCAACAATCACTGAAATGTGAAATTGAGATGTAACGTGTCCTGATTGGACGGCTCCACCATCGTCCTTCCTTGATGCGCCGACGACGTCTCCTGCTAAATAAAACAAGAAGAGGTGTAAGAACATTCCAGAAGCTGTAGTGTTTGGACAGATGAGCATGTGGAGCAGCGTTTATCAGGTAAAATACACTGATTGTGGGAATGTTACCTGGATTTCTTACACATCCGCTCAGCTACACACTGGACTACTGCGCTGCTTCCTTCTCAAGAGCAAAAGATACGTGTGGTCTGATCAAACTTCCACTGCACACACACACACACACACACACACACACACATCTCTATTAGACGGAGCACAAGAACCTCAATATTAATAAATATGTGTCTACATTTCAGCATGTGTTGATGCAGATAGAAGTACTAAAATGTACCTCAGACACCAGCTGCTTGGTGCTTTGGTTGGACTGTCTGAACATCACAGCCATCTCGGTGATGCTCTCCTCATCTAGATGATCCAGCTGAGACACAAACACACACACACACAAATATATGAGTATGTGAGATAATAAAGATACAATCTTCTGTACGGTGGATCTCCATCATGTCACTGTACTATGTCTAGGGTGGATGTTGTACCTGGCATGTGCTGTGCCATTCCACAGGGCTGCTGTACCCCTTCATTACCCACTCATGATCCAGCAGATGCTCCACCTTTATGCGCCGCTCTGGAACCACCTACAGGACAAGATACAAGAACTTGACTGAAGATGACTGAGGTTCATGTATTTTTCTTTTAAGAATAAATAAAAGCTGATGCTTTTAACCTCATACTTTCCTAATACTTTTATTCTACATGCTCTAAATTTCTTTTAGTACACAGTTCAGTTAGCAGCTCCAAAAAATGTGGTTATCACCCATATCCTTTGCTGTGTGCGAGAGGTTTTTAGCTTTTTTTTGCCCTGAAATGAGTTTTTGCAACTTGGGATATCTGACATGTTAACTTCCATCTATTCATCCAGCTTAAATACCATAAACACTACATTAAACATGTGGAGTTAATGGTGTAATTATTAACCTTTGTGCTGAATTATTTATCTTTTGTGCTTCCATGGTGTAATGGTTAGCGCTGTGGATTCTGAATCCAGTGATCCAAGTTCAAATCTCAGTGGAACCTGGTTTTATTTAGGTAAAAACACTGTTATCAATGCTGAGTAGAGAATAAATAGTGTTTCACATATGACTGCTCTATGTTAAATTAGAACAAAAAAAGTGGCAAGTCATTTTTTACTTAGTGCCATTTTCCAACAGTGGAACGTTTTGTTGTGATTTTGATACTCGGGTGGCAATGTTTAACTAAAATTACTTTTATTTAGTGTTTAAAACTTCTAAATTACCTCAATTTTTTCTATTGATTTCAGTCAATTATATCAATCATGTAGTTTAAATAAGTTGAGATGTAAAAGTAAAGTCTGAAGTTGTGTTTATTTTTCTTTTTTGTTTAATTTACTCAGCAATGGCTAATCATTACGTTTAGTTTTCTGGTGTCAAGGTTCCATGGTGTAATGGTTAGCACTCTGGGCTCTGAATCCAGCGATCTGAGTTCAAATCTCGGTGGGACCTTACTGCTTTTATTTGGGGCCCGGTGTGAGGTCCAAGATTGAGAAACATTAGCAGTTTCAGGATGGTAGCATTCAGCGCATGTGCAGTACAACAGAGCATCACAATTGCTTGTGCTAGTTTAGAGTCACCTTAAATGACATGTTAATTTCCATCCATTCATCCAGCTTGAATATCATAATAGCACTAGTGTTATAGTGTTCCACATGTGACTGCTCCATCCCAAAATATAATCGCTAATCATTGTTTACAGCGCCATCTAACAACCAACTTGCTCTTAAATGACTAATTATTAACTTTTGGGCTTAAGTGTGGTTCCATGGTGTAATGGTTAGCACTCTCGCCTTTGAATCCAGAGATCTAAGTTCAAATCTCAGTGGAACCTGGTTTTATTTAGGTAAAAACACTGTTATCAATGCTGAGTATAGAATAGTGTTCCACATGTGACTGCTCTATGCCAAACTGTAACACTAGAAGGCAAATCATTGTTCACAGCGCCATCTACCGGCCAACTGGGTCCTAAACTTAACTCAGTGCAGTTTAACAGTGGAATAGTTTGTTATTTTGATACTTGGGTGGCAATGTTTTAACTAAAATTACTTTTAATTACTGACTAAAAACTTCTAAATTAGCTCAGAATTATATCAATCACGTAAGTTTAAAAAATCTGAGATGTAAAAGTAAAGTCTGAAGTTGTGTGTGTGTGTGTGTGTGTGTGTGTGTGTGTGTGTGTGTATTTTTCTTTTTGGCTTTGACTCTGGATTTGTGTCCACAGTGCTAACCATTACACCATGGAACCACACAGTGAGGTCTGACTTAAGCCCAAAAGTTAATAATTAGTAATTTAAGAGCAAGTTGGCTGTTAGATGGCGCTGTAAACAATGATTTGCGATTATATTTTGGGATGGAGCAGCACTCCACACTGACAGCCCTTCAGTTATGGAGCTGCCACACAGAAACGATGGAGAGCTTTACTGTTGTTGAGCAGAACAGATCTTTGTGTGAGATGACTGAGGTTCATGTATTTTTCTTTTAAGAATAAATGAAAGCTGATGCTTTTAACCTCCTACTTTCCTAATACTTTTATTCTATACGGTCTAAATTTCTTTTAGTCTTCTGCCATGTGCAGTGCAAGAATTCACTAAATTACACAGCAGTTCTTTTTTTTTTTTTATTGCCATTGATAAAATGGATTGTAAGCATTTATAAAGGTCATGCCACGTTCATTAGGTGAAATAAAGCCAGAATTGAAGATGGCAGAAAAACAGGATGATATTCTTACTTTCATTGATTAAAATACTCAGGTTAGAAAGTCCTGACACGCAGCACATGCTCACTTGACTCTCTCTCAACCATGCTACCTTTAATCATTAAGGTAGGGGTGGCCCATATGGGGATCGAACCCGCAACCTTGGAGTTATTAGCACCACGCACTAACCAACTGAGCTAACCGGCCAGTTAACCTATTCTTCCTTTAGATCTTTGTACATGATTCTACACTAACTCCATTCAACCAGCTGCATGGCAGCACAAAAACCATTTAAGAGTCTGCACACTTACAGTGAAGATTAAAGCAAAACATCACAACGAGAAATCCTGACTTCAATCAATTTCTTTGAGGAATAACAGAAAACTTGAGTGACGTCCCATTCTTAATCCACCGGGTTTAATATGATGTTGGCCACCCTTTGCAGCAATAACAGCTTCAACTCCTCTGAGAGGCTTTCCACAAGGTTTAGGAGTGTGTTTATGGGAATTTTTGACCATTCATCCAGAAGTGCATTTGTGAGGTCAGACACTGATGTTGTACGAGAAGGCCTGGCTCACAGTCTCCACTCTAATTCATCTCAAGGTGTTCTATCTGGTTGAGACCAGTCAAGTTCTTTCACACCAAACTGGCTGATCCACGTCTTTAAGGACTTTGTGCTTTGTGCACTGGTGCGCAGTCATGTTGGAACAGGAAAGGGCCATCCCCAAACTGTTCCCACAAAGTTGGAAGCATGAAATTGTCCAAAATCTCTTGGTATGCTGAAGCATTAAGAGTTTCTCTCACTGGAACTAAGGGGCCAAGCCCAACTCCTGAAAAACACCCCCACACCATAATCCCCCCTCCACCACACTTGTACAAGTACTGTTCTCCTGGCAACCGCCAAACCCAAACTCCATTGAATTGCCAGGTAGAGAAATGTGATTCATCACTCCAGAGAACACGTCTCCACTGCTCTAGAGTCCAGTGGCGGCATGCTTTAGTCCATGCGCTTGGTGATGTAAGGCTTGGATGCAGCTGCTTGGCCATGGAAACCCATTCCATGAAGCTCTACACACTGTTCTTGAGCTCATCTGAAGGCCACATGAAGTTTGGAGGTCTGTAGTGATCGACTCTGCAGAACGTTGGTGACCTCTGTGCACTATGAGCCTCAGAATCCGCTGACCCGCTCTGTCATTTTACGTGGTACCACTTTGTTCCCAAACGCTTCCACTTTGTTATAATACCACTGACAGTCGACTGTATAATATTTAGTAGTGAGGACATTTCTCGACTGGACTTGTTGCACAGGTGGCATCACAGTACCACGCTGGAATTCACTGAGCTTCTGAGAGCGACAAGGCGAGGTGCTTGGTTTTATACACCTGTGGCCATGGAAGTGATTGGAACACCTGAATTCAATGATTTGGATGGGTGAGTGAATACTTTTGGCAATATAGTGTATTTTGTAACTGGACCTCGTGTATTATAAAATGGTTGTTAATAGTTTACTGTCTCTTTAGGAGATATGAGTTCATTAAGTTTTAGGGTAACGATCTCAGGCTGCTCTGAGTGAGCTGACAGTAGGTCTGTATCTTCACTGCTGAGTTCAATGTTCTGTAACATGTCGGAAACGTTGTGTTGCTATTGTAAAAATGAACATCCATGCACCTTCATATATTCAGTAAGTTTATTTATTTATTATTTAATGTTATAAGATTTTGATGCTTGTTGATCCTGGTCATCCATGTTCTACACTTCTCATACAGCTGTGTGAATCAACAAGGGCGGCACCTCAGTGGAGTTCCTCTAACCAGTCACACACAGATACCCAAAATGCATCGTTCTGGTAAAAGAAGAGAGAGAGAGCGGATGGGTTAGAGAGAAACATCTGCAACAATCACTGAAATGTGAAATTGAGATGTAACGTGTCCTGATTGGACGGCTCCACCATCGTCCTTCCTTGATGCGCCGACGACGTCTCCTGCTAAATAAAACAAGAAGAGGTGTAAGAACATTCCAGAAGCTGTAGTGTTTGGACAGATGAGCATGTGGAGCAGCGTTTATCAGGTAAAATACACTGATTGTGGGAATGTTACCTGGATTTCTTACACATCCGCTCAGCTACACACTGGACTACTGCGCTGCTTCCTTCTCAAGAGCAAAAGATACGTGTGGTCTGATCAAACTTCCACTGCACACACACACACACACACACACACACACACATCTCTATTAGACGGAGCACAAGAACCTCAATATTAATAAATATGTGTCTACATTTCAGCATGTGTTGATGCAGATAGAAGTACTAAAATGTACCTCAGACACCAGCTGCTTGGTGCTTTGGTTGGACTGTCTGAACATCACAGCCATCTCGGTGATGCTCTCCTCATCTAGATGATCCAGCTGAGACACAAACACACACACACACAAATATATGAGTATGTGAGATAATAAAGATACAATCTTCTGTACGGTGGATCTCCATCATGTCACTGTACTATGTCTAGGGTGGATGTTGTACCTGGCATGTGCTGTGCCATTCCACAGGGCTGCTGTACCCCTTCATTACCCACTCATGATCCAGCAGATGCTCCACCTTTATGCGCCGCTCTGGAACCACCTACAGGACAAGATACAAGAACTTCAGGTGATGAAGCCCACAGAGAAACACACACCCACTTTGCTCACATTAAACACACCATAAACACACACCTGCAGCATTTCCTTAATCAGCAGTACAGAACCAGGAGACAGCCAGTCAGGAGTGTCATAATGTCCTTTCTGAGGAAACACAGAGCAAAACTATCACATCTGATCAAAGAACATCACCACAAGCCATTACTGTTACTTTTACTGTATGTTTAACATGCTGCTGAGCATTAAATAATGGATTCTGTTTCATAATCGTAACAAGACGTGTATGCCAATGGTGTTTCATTGTCGTTCCAAGACTTACAGTGATTTGTTCATGGAGCTCCACAAAGTTGTCACCATCGAACGGGAGGTAGCCACACAGCATGTCATATAGGACAACACCCAAGCTCCAAACATCTGCCTAAAACACACACACACACACATATTCATTGTCTTTTTTAACCATGCTTTATCCTGGTCAGTCCCCTCATCCAGACCTCATAGAATAACTCATGAATGGGGCTACAGAGGGGACTGAACACCTTGGATTTGGAGACTTTTCAATTGAAGTTCATCAGGAATAACCTGGGGACACACCCCAATCAAACCTACCTCTGCACCATAATAGGGTTGCGCATCAATGAATTCTGGTGCCAAGTAGGGAGGGGTTCCACAGCCCTCAATCAGAGCAGTACCCAATCCACCCTACAACAAAACAGATTTCTATCAACCGAAGGTCCAACTGTTGACTCGCATCTGCAACACAGCACACAAACTGAACCAGCATGGCTCTGTGATGTCCTGTTCATCTAACTGATCACTGAAACTAATTGTTGACACCATGTGTGCAAGGCTTTAGCATGATGGATGGGGTAAGCACACCACCTTACTAGACTCTCTGAATGGCACACTTGATTTAAGTATACACTACAGTCTTAGGAGAGACACGAACCTCTGGTTTGGCACAGAGACCAAAGTCAATGAGCTTGATGTTGTTCTTCTCATCCAGCATCATGTTTTCCTGAGTCAAAATAAAACACGTTATGTACAAGCACTAACAAAGAAAGCGCAAAGTATAAGTGGAAACTGTTTGGCTGACACACTGGTTTAAGGTCACGGTGGGCGTATCCCTGGCTGTGGACGTAGGCCAGCGCCGAGACGATCTGACGGAAGATCCTGCGCGTCTCCTCTTCCGACAACCTGTCGTTATTATCGATGTGGTCGAACAGATCTCCACCCGGACAAAACTGGAGGAGAGAGCGAGTCAAGTGAGCAGCAAATCATCGTAAATCCAGAGATTGAATCAAATCTGATAGTTTCCAACCACTGATGGTACCTCAAGCACCATGTAGATCTGGTCAGCAGTCTCCATGACTTGGTACAAGCGGCACACGTGCTGATGATTGAGGTTCTTCAGGGCTTCGATCTCTATCCTCAAATCAGACAACTCATCCTGCAATGGGGATGAAACCGGAACAGTTTTATGACTTTTCAGATCAGAATTAGGAGAACCAAACGTTTGGAAACTGAGACACGTCTGTCTTTAACAGACGGTTTTGCTGAAACTAACCCCGAGCTCTTTCTTCTCCAGGATCTTGATGGCCACTGGCTCTTGAGTCTGAATGTGCCTGCCGAGCTTGACCGTCACATAACCGCCTGAAGAACGATTGAATAAAAAAAAAAATTTTAAGTCAGGTTTTAAAAGATGCACATCTGTGTTACACAAAGGCAGAGAGACGACTGAAAGTGGTACCAGTTACCTGATCCAATGGTTTTGTAAACCTCATAGCACTTGTGCAGCTCAGAGACGTCCTCAACCACACGTGACGTTCCCTCTGTGGTGTCGTCTGTCTCGGGTACAGCGCATGGAACTTCTACCTGCTGCCCACAAGAGACTTGTTATTATTACTGATTTGGCCTCTTCTTGTTTCATCCTACATGTATCTCATTCATGAGCAGAGGAACCCAAACAGCTACATCTGACTCTTCAGAAGGTCGTCACAGGTATCTGGAGTCAAGGGAGGATCCAGGGGAGGATCCGTAAAGCCAACATGACAATCGGGGTGGGTTCAAGTCTGGGGAATCAGGGAGTCAGGGTAGTACTCGGACCCAGTGTTGGACGTTTCTAGCCTTGCTGGAAGATCCCATACGCCACAGTGACCCAATAAAGTCCTGGTAGGTGGTTACAGGTATCTGGAGCCATGATGCTGCTTGAGGTGGTCCCACAGACGCTCAACTGGGTTTAAGTCTGGGGAATTAGAGGGCCATGGTAGTACTCTGAAGTCTTGGTCATGCTCTTCTGGCCATGCTGGAAGAGCCCATCCACCACAGTGACCCAATAAAGTCCTGGTTGGTCGTCAAACTGATACTCACCTGGTTCCCATCCGCTTTACGGTCGCCTTCGTAGACGGAACCGCAGCCTCCCTTTCCCAGTAGCTCTCCGACATTGTGTCCACACTCAAAGCTGTCCGGGTTCGTGTTGGTCGTCTTCTCCTCTTGATGTCCTCCATTGGTGGTTTCTCCTTCACCATCTTCAACACAAGTATCACCAATGATGCTCCATGTGTTATGTGGACCAAAAATAAGGGTCCATATAAAGGGCCGGCGTACTCACCCTTGTTCTCGGGAGCATCACAGACGACTTCTCCAGAACTGATCCCACCTACGAAGCCCAAGGGTTAAATATATAGTCACTACAGTTTAATAGTGTCGGGCTCGAACGTGGTGGTGTTAAGGTTACCTGGAGCTTCAGAAGACGCCCGTGGTCCCTGGGAGTCTGTCTGCTCGCTCGAGGAATCTGATTCTGAATCATTCTCGTACCCGTCTGATTCCTGCTAATTTAGACGCATTAAACTGGTGTTACAGAGACGAGAACTGAACCCCTCCCCTCCCGGAGTATAGTGGTAATGATAATTCACCTCGCTCTCGACTGTTCCTTCTCTCTCAGTCAGGTTCTGAATGGCGCTGATCCACGCCCGTCTACCTGCCTCACAGTCGGCCTGGAACGTACAGCTCCTGTACACACACGGTGATAGATACAGATTATATAGGATGCAGACAGATAGACAGATTGAGTAGATAGATAAACAGATAGATAGACAGACATTCAGAAAGACAGATGGATAGACAGATAGATAGTCTGTCTATCTCCCTGTCTGTCTATTTATCAGCCTGTCTGTCTTTCTATCAATCATCTTGTCTATCTATCTTTTGTCTGTTTTGTAGATTGATCATCTATTTGTCTGTCTATCTATTAGTCTGTCTGTCTATTGATCATCTGTCTGTCTGTCTGTCTGTCTCTGATGATTATAGATCTGGACTTACCTTGTGGGCGTGACCACCCGGAAGCAGAAGCGTCGCCCGGTGTCCTCGCAGCTCTGGACCGAACAGCGCTGCAGGTCTTCATCCAGCACCGTGAAGTCACGCTGGGGGAATAGAACATAAAACCTTCTTATTTATACAGTCGATATACAGTATAAACGCCGGTGAAATCGTCCCAGACTTAAACACGACAAGGGCGGTTTGGGACACAGCCCAGCACAGAAGTCCGCTGTGATGCACCCACTATGGGACGGCTTCTGGAGGGTCCTGGGTTCGATTCCCGGGTGAAGTTTGCATGTTCTCCCCATGTCCTGGGGGTAACTGGGTACCCTAGGTATAAGTGTGTGTGTGACACACCCTGGTACTGACACACCCCCATACCATGACACACCCTGGTACTGGTACTGACACACTCTCATACCATGACACACCCTGGTACTGGTACTGACACACTCTCATACCATGACACACCCTGGTACTGGTACTGACACACTCTCATACCATGACACACCCTGGTACTGACACACCCCATACCATGACACACCCTGGTACTGACACACCCCCATACCATGACACACCCTGGTACTGGTACTGACACACCCCCATACCCTGACACACCCTGGTACTGACACACCCCCATACCATGACACACCCTGGTACTGACACACCCTGGTACTGACACCCCCCCCCCCATACCATGACACACCCTGGTACTGACACACCCTGGTACTTGTACTGACACACCCCCATACCATGATACACCCTGGTACTGACACACCCCCATACCATGACACACCCTGGTATTGACACCTCATACATGTGTATGATGTGTGTGTGTATTTAGAAACTGAATATTGTAAATGATATTTTACTAACAGTAATGGAGAGAGAAATTTTGACTGTATTAGAGCTGCTGCTACAACAACATAATGAAAAGCTCGGCCTACTCAGGTCCATCACAAATGCACTTGGAAAAAATTATCCAAAACAAATGGAGGATTTCACTGCTCCGCTTGCCAACGAATCTCAGTTCAGACACTTTGACATGAACCTCTAGACTAGTAAGTGCTTTCTACGTTAAACTGTTTTTTATGTGTTATGTATGTACTTTGTTATAGTCCCTTTAAAAGATGCACTTTGACAATTTACTTAATCCTGGTGTGTTCTTAAGTGGCCCTCTACTATGTTTAAGAGCTGAGAAAACTCCCTAAATTATCTTTTTTTTTTACTTAAAACTTCTTGACTTTTAATAGTGAGCACAACATTAGAAAATGTGTATGTGTGTGTGTGTAAGATTCAGAGATCTAAGAACCTCATCACATTCATGCACGTGTCCTTCTTTTACAGATTGAGTGTTTTGGTTTTTGTGGCGGTATGACTGGAAAGGAAACTGTAACAAACGACCTGGTAAATCATCATGGGTAAGTTTTTTAAATTAATATTTAAACTGAATTCACTCATTAAGTCTCCTCTCCTACAGCCGAGACGAACTTGAGACCAACAGTAAAGCTCTCCATCGTTTCTGTGTGGCAGGTCCATAACTGAAGGGCTGTCAGTGTAGAATCAGGTATGTGGGTATATGCCCTGACCTTGGACATCGGCCGGTTAGCTCAGTTGGTTAGAGCGTGGTGCTAATAATGCCAAGGTCGCGGGTTCGATTCCCGTACGGGCCACACCCACTTTTGGACTTAAACTAACTAACTAACAAACAAGTGATCCTTCTCTAACTAGCAGGTCTTATTGACCTGAGCTTCAAACATTGTCTCTGACAAGTGTGAAATCTTTTTACTGCCCCTCTCATTCAAGTCAGAAACATGCCATTATTTCAATTAGCCAAACTTAATTGCCCTTCTGTAAATGTTAGCAAGTCATGTGACTCGTGTGTCCAATGAAAAAGCTACACGCGTGTCTCTGTGGTGCAATCGGTTAGTGCGTTCGGCTGTTAACCGAAAGGTTGGTGGTTCGAGCCCACCCAGGGACGAGTGACTTTAATTGCATAACCTGCCTGTTGATCAAACGGATATGAGATACAACAACAATGTGTAGTCTCACAGAAAAGTGGAAATAAGTAACTGATAACTGATATCCAGTCAAACAACAGTCCTACAAGCACAAATATCCACCTAATAAGTCACCAGAGACCGGCTGTCCAAAGTGGAAGAACGTCCTTTTGGTTTCAGTAGATGTTAAATGAAGCTACTCGCCCAACGTGGGGCTCGAACCCACGACCCTGAGATTAAGAGTCTCATGCTCTACCGACTGAGCTAGCCGGGCTTAAGCAGCAGGTCAGAACTTCATTAACATCACGGTCAGATTAAGAACTAATTCACAGTTTACAAACAAACACAATTCAGAATATAACAATAAGAACTAAATGTAAAAGTGTAAGTTAGTCGCGTCTTTCTGCTCATACTGAGTATTACTGTGGGTCACTGCATGTAGGAGACACATGGAGCGCAGTATGGTAGGTGAACTATAGGGCACTAGGACCCAGCAGCACTACAATGAACAGAGTGACAGTGGGATCTAGCGGTATTGGGACTCTTATTACAGGACGCTGTTTCTGCTGCTTGTTATTAAACTCACCTGTGGATCATTTGAGTAGAGAAAACGTGGTGAGTTCTTGTTGTGTTCTTGTGTTTTATTTAGTTTTCTTGCTAGAAAAGAGATTTATGAAGCTTTTTGAGGTTGAAACTGGGAGCTGCATTTGTTTTAGATCTTCTGGACTTGCTGGTCGTGCTATTTCTACTTAATAAAGTTTTAGTGCGCATTTAAACCCTGTTTTACGGTACTGATCACATTGTCTACACTAAAAGTTTTAGTGCGCATTTACACCCTGTTTTCATGGTACGATGCTCTGACTTTTAGTACAGAGATTAAAACAGAAAGAAGTTTTACAGTTTAATAAACTTATCGAGTCCTGATGCACACATATGTACCAGAAATAAAGTCTGTTCTAGTCTAAATGTAGAACAATCTACTTGTTCCAAATTCAGACCTTCTTTGGTATTAAAAAATAAAGAAACCTGCTTTCAGTTAAATCCACTATATTTAAATAACTGACCTATACCGTACAACGAGATCCATCAAGGTGGCCCATGTCCAACCAGTGTACATGGGCAGATGCTTCTCAGGGGACAGGACAAGGCCAGGGCATCCTACCTCATGTCAACGAGGAGTTTAATGAAGAAGGAGAAAAGCAATTTATCAGTTTATTAATACATAAATATTATAGGTAAGAACGTCTTAGGTTGCAAAATGCCTCTTCTGTAGAGTGAACTTTTTCATTTTAATTTCTGCTTTAACAGCACCCACCATACAGCAGGGACTGTCAAGGCGGTTCATACCCAATCAGTGCGCACGTACTGTAAGTTTGATCAGTTAGAATGAACAGCCCTACAACACATTAATCATGAATAGAAAATAGACTAGATCTTGTAAAATGATATTTTTTTTAATTTTGCAGCTGTAGACAGAACTGTCCTGGAGGCACTGAGAGAGATGGACCTGAAGATAAATTACCTGACATCTCTTGTAGAATCTCTTGTGGGTGGACGTCGAATTTTGCCCCCACAACAGCAAGATGATGAAGACTTGAATGTCATCCCTCTGGATTCAGTAGAAGCCCTAGAAAATTTAGAAGAAAGGCTTCTGAGCAACGGACTGAAGCAAAGGATGGTAAAGCTCATTTATAAATTATTTCCCATCAAATAAGACCATGACATGATTCACAAAGTATTTACAAATATTTCCTGTTGTTTTATATTTTTAAGTGTATGATAGCTTTAACTTTAAAAATGTACTACAATTGCAAGAAAAAAAATTATATATATATATATATATATATAAACACACACAATTCATATATATATATTCATGTGTGTGTGTAAATATATATATATATATATATATATATATACTATATATGAAACTATTTGAAAACTGTAGCACAAATCTTTGGTTGACCGTAAAGGCTGGCAAGAGAATCATAGTTAGTTGGGGGTTGGTTGAGGTGTGTTATCTGCAAGTATTTGCATGACAAAAGAGGACTGACAGAGCTCTAATGGTTGTGTAGAAGGAGGGGGGATGTCCTCAGAATCTCAGATTCTCAGTCAAGCTAGTGTTAAAGCATAATGGAGCGGGTTCAGTAATTGTGTAGTAGTTTAAGAGTACTAGCTCAGTCGGTAGATCATGAGACTCTTAATCTCAGGGTTGTGTGTTCGAGCCCCATGTTGGGCGACTATCTTCATTTAACGTCTACGGAAACCAAAAGGACGTTCTTCCACTTTGGAACAGCCAAACGCGCTAACCGATTGCACCACAGAGACACGCGCACAGCTGTTTCATTGGATGGTACACACAGGTCACATGACTTGCTAACGTTAAAGTCAGGGTAATAAACAGTATAACACTCAGTGTTGCCACCTTACAGTATCTCACAAAAGTAAGTGCACCCTCACATTTCTGCAGATATTTTATTATATCTTTTAATGGGACAACACAATAGAAATGAGACTTGGATATAACTTAGTGTACAGCTTGTATAGCAGTATAGATTTTTTGTTGGTTATCCTGGGTCGGTTAATGATGCAAGGGTACTAAAGAACAGCCCTGTGTATAAAGAGGGCTTATACCCACCTGCTCTTTACACTGCTAAAGAAGATTGCTCTTTATAAGATCTCTCAAAGCATTTCATCACTATTGGTGTGAGAGCGATGGGGCGGTAGTCATTCATACATGTGATGCTGGACTTCTTTGGGACTATAATAACATGAAATATATAATTATTTGCATTAGCAGAGAATTTACACAAGTGAAGACTGAAGAAATGTTTGGTCCGTTTCAGATCCACACGTACAGAGTAGTTACAACCAGCTGTTGTGGTGTAAGTGCTGTAGGTTGTGATGTAGTTTTTCTGTTATTCCTCAGTGAAATTGATTGAAGTCAGGATCTTCACTGAAAGTGTGCAGACTCTCTAATGGTTTCTAAAGTCAGAAACCTATTTGCCCTTCAGTAAACGTTAACAAATCATCTGACCCGTGTGTACCATCCAATGAACTAGCTCTAACTAGAGTGTGTCTCTGTGGCGCAATTGGTTAGCGCGTTCGGCTGTTAACCGAAAGGTTGGTGGTTCGAGCCCACCCAGGGTCGAGTGTCTTTTATTGCACAACCTGCCTGTTGATCAAATGGATATGAGACACAACAACAATGTGTGGTCCCACAGAATAGTGGAAATAAGTAACTGAAAAACATCCAGTAAACAACAGTCCTACAAGCACAAATATCCACTTGATAAGTCAGCGGAGACTGTCTGTCCATAGACGTCAAATGAAGATAGTCGCCCAACGTGGGGCTCGAACCCACGACCCTGAGATTAAGAGTCTCATGCTCTACCGACTGAGCTAGCCAGGCTTAAGACAAGTAACATGTCAGAACAGACAGCTCATCAGTCAGACCATCAGAGAGATGTAGGTTTAATTCACTAACATCACGACCAGATTAAGAACTAATTCACAGTTTACAAACAAACACAATTCAAAATAATCAACAGAAACAGACACAGACTTAGGCTGCGTCCGAAATCGCATACTTACTGAGTACGTACTAGATTGGAGGAAGTATGTACTTTCAGTACAGAAGTGTGCAGTATGCACACAACACCCGTACGTACTACGTCCGCTAGGGTGACCAAACGTCCGTATTTCCCGGGATATGTCCGTATTTCACGTCCTGTCCCGGGCGTCCCGGGTTTTTTTTTAAAAAGTGAGGAAATGTCCTGGTTTTTAAATTACCTTCATTGGACCATTAAATTTACAGGCACTAGGGCACTGCGCACGGCGCTGCGTCAGTGAGGGCAGCCCTGTTCTTAATCAGAATGTAGACAGCGTGACTGTCAGTACGCAAGCAACATGCCGAAGCGCAAGTGTATGTTTACCGACGATTTACAAAAGAGTTTCCCCGCTTTCAGACCGGGTCGAGACAAATGGGAAGCCTTGTGCACAGTGTGCAAAGCAGGCACATATGTCTCGGTGTCCAATGGCGGTGCAAGGGATCTGAAAAGCCACCTGGACACCGAGAAGCATAAAACAGCTGTCCGAGGCGAGAGTAGTGCTAGCTCGATCACACAGTACTTTGTCAAACCAGGGAACGAGGATGCAGTGAATGCAGCGGAGGCTGCATGATCATTTCACACAGTGAAACATCACAACAGTTATCGATCTATGGACTGCACAAGTTCATTTTGAAAAAGACCCTCCCCGATTCAGACACAGCCAAAAAGTTTAGTTGTGCCCGAACTAAGACCGAGGCTATTGTTGACGGTGTTCTGGCACCTCATTCTGTAGAAGTGGCGCACGAAGCGCTCAAAAACATCCCATTTTGTGGTGTAAGCACTGATGGGAGTAATCACGGTGCGGTGAAAATCAGGAAATGTTAACTTAAGCATTTTGAATAAATGCATTTTGAATAAAATTATCATTTGTTATTGGAGTTTTTGTTGTTGACTTTTACTGAAAAGCATTTTTAATAAACCAACTGTAAATATCATGTTATTGTAGGATTACGTGGGCCTATGTTAAGTGAGTGCATGCCACAGTATATGTGCCCCCCCGGCTCCAAGATGTCCTGGTTTTCCCAAATGAAAATATGGTCACCCTAACGTCCGCCATCTTACCAACATCAAGTGACCATAGTTACAGACTGCATGCTCATTTCGAGCTCCACTCACCAAGATATTTATTGTCTTTATTTGCGCCACTTACTGATTAATCTATAGTCATGTATCCCGACTCCACACTGAGACGACAGAGAGTAGTAAATCACAGAAGAGAACTAAGAAAGTTATTGATTTTTTACCTCAGAAATAATGTAAGTACTGCTAACCTCTTTAGCAACAGTATACTACATTACCATGATTAGACTAATACAATGAAAATAAATGACAAAATGATAGATCTGACACATTAATAATTACAGTAGAATAATTTTTCGAAAATCGTCTGTGCACGACATTGTGCACAAAATGAGTAGGGCTGTCAGAGGGCTCGTCAGGAGGTTCATCACCCTACCAACTGGTGATGAACTAGAGTGTGTAGGAGCTGGGTTTGCCCACTTGGCCGTATCGGATCGAATGTTTTAGAGTGGCAGTTGGTGCTATTGATGGGTGCCACATCGAATAAAACCCCCATCTGCCAACGCACAGTGCTACCTAAACAGGAAGCTGTTCCACTCAATTCAGCTTCAAGCCATCTGTGACCACCAGGGGAAGTTCAGATACATTTTTGTTGGTTACCCTGGGTCGGTTCATGATGCAAGGGTACTAAAGAACAGCCCTGTGTATAAAGAGGGCTTATACCCACCTGCAGGACGATACATTCTTGGGGATGGGTTTATCCCTGCATTAATACACCCATCTGGCTCCTGACCCCCTATCGAGAGCCTGTGCAGAACCCTGTACAAACTCATTTTAACAGCAAACTGTCCAAGGCCAGGAATGTGGTGGAAAGGGCTTTTGTAATGAAGACAAAATGGCGTTCCATTTTCTTTAAAGCCCTTGAGGTGAGCCCTGTCTTCGCCCCGGAGGTTGTTGCATGCTGTGCGGTGCTCCACAACCTCTGTATCGCTCATGGAGACATCATTGAGCCACAATGATCAGAGGTACATGTTGACCAACCAGAGCCTGTAATAAATGACATTACATCAGGTGAAGATGGAAGAAAGCATCTGGCTGCAGCTGTCTCAGCACCACAGCACAGCATACCAGCTCTTTATGAGCATGATTATATTTAGAAAAATGTTTTGTTAATAGGTTCATGTTGTTTGTTTTTAAGTTTTGTTCTACAGTTCTTGATTGTCTCTTGACATTAACAGCTTATGCAATATTTAAAAGTAAAACTTGAATATTTTTTTAATTACAATTTCCAATTTTTACACTTTTTCTATTTTTAATTAAGGTTAAATGAAAAAGAAAATCCTTTATTTCCATTATTCCATTATTGGGGTTTCCATGCTTCTCGAGGATGGTGAAGCTTCAGCAGCATCCTGGCCAGATGAGGAAATAAGGGTCTCTGGGCTAATTGATGGTCTCCCACCTATTGCCTCATTCATATCCGCATACCATTTCCAGGATGCTGTTGTTGCTTCACCACCCTCTGTACTTACCCCAGTAGGTGGACACTTAATTTCCTACAAGATTCATAAACACAGTACAAGGACCTTTACTTGTATTACAAATCTTTTCTAATATTTTTACTGAAGATTTTACCAACAAACGAAGCTTACTTTGTATTTTTGTATCTTCACATAAGTGGGAGTCACCTTCCCCTGCATTTGGTTCTCCAACACAAAGGCTCTACAATATAATGCACATAACAGTTATTAATATATATAACATACACTGCTTCAAAAAAAGTCATTAAAAGTTTTTAATGCTTTAAAAAAGTTAGCAAAACTTGAATACTAAAACTTGTCTTTATACCACCCTTTGTAATTAATATTATGTAGAAGATGTAACACAAATTTTGTTACGTCAAACAAACAGTTACTTACTCAAACTCTTGAACCGCTGCATTCTGTTTTCCAGTGAAGAGGGCCTCTCCACCGGATTTTTAGTGTCTTCATCAGACCCTGCAATATCAAACATTAGTTTTAAAAGGGATTTCTAATGTGACTGTGTAGCAACATTACAACAATCATGAATATTTAGCCTCAACAACCCCAAAGCTAGATATGTTTACCTTCCTAAGAATAGTTTGGCCCATCACTAGCATTACAGATAAAATTAAATGAATCTATAGATAGATCATTTATTACAGCAGCTCAATATATATTAATGCAAAGTATTATAGTAAGCAAGTATTAAAGTATGCAAGTATTCAAATTTGCAAGTATTAAAATACAAAAGTATTAAGTACACATGTAATGTTGTACAACACTATGTAGTTAAATACATTGAATAAAGAGTAAGTAAGTAAGTAAGTAAAGTTTATTTATATAGCGCTTTTCTAGGACCAAGCCACAAAGTGCTTTACAATGCGGTCAAGTATAATACAATAAAAACACAAAAATTAATAATCATAAAAGCTACACAGTGACATAAAAACATTAATACAATAGCACAAATAAAAATTTTAAATGCACTTTAACTACACATACATACATACATATATATACACACATATACATACACAAACATACACATACACTTTACCAAAGAACGTCAGCCCCATTGCTTAAGATCACTACTCTGAAATGCTAATTAATAAAAATGTGTCTTAAGACATTTCTTGAAGGTTAATGTAGACTCAGAGAGTCTGATATCGAGTGGGAGACTATTCCATAATTTAGGAGCCTGGACAGAAAAAGCACAGTCCCCTTTCCGCCTCTGTTTGGTACGGGGCACAACCAGAAGCTCTTTATTAGATGACCTCAAAGACCTACAACTTTTGTGAGGAACCAGCAATTCACAAATATAATCAGGTGCTTCCCCATGTAGAGCCTTAAAGGTAAGAACTAAAATTTTAAAATCTATCCTAAATTTTACTGGCAACCAATGAAGTGAGGCCAGCACTGGACTGATGTGGTCTCTACGTCTAGTTTTTGTTAAAAGCCGAGCAGCTGCATTCTGAACCATCTGGAGTCTTGACACAGCTCCTTGACTGAGGCAAGTATACAAAGCATTGCAGTAATCCAGTCGAGATGAAATAAAAGCATGGATGATTTTCTCCAAGTCTTGAAAAGACAAAACCTGTCTAAGCTTTGCAATATTTCTTAGCTGAAGGAAGCAAGACTGAACAAGCTTATTTATATGGCCAGAAAATTGCAAGTGAGAATCAAACACAACACCCAAATTTCTTGGGGAAGTGTTAATTCTTGAAACGAGAGAACCAAGGGCCATCTCCAAATCTCTGGGTATGTTGTCTAGACCAACAACTAGAACTTCGGTTTTGTCCTCATTTAATTTAAGAAAATTATAATTCATCCAATTCTTGATAGCTGCAATGCACTCAGTTAGATTGCCTAATCCACTGAATTCATTTCGTTTAACAGAGAGGTACAGTTGCATATCGTCTGCATAAAAATGAAAAGAAATATTAAAACGTCTAATTAAATTACCCAGGGGGAGCATATATAATAAGAATAAAACAGGGCCAAGAATAGAACCCTGAGGTACCCCACAGGTAAAATCAGCCTTCAAGGACATCTTATCTCCAATGGAAACAGAAAATTTCCTATTGGATAAAAATGACCGAAACCAATCCAGTGCTGATCCTGATATGCCAACCCATTCACTGAGCCTGTTTATTAGGATATCATGATCTACTGTATCAAAGGCTGCACTAAGATCAAGTAAAACCAACACTGTTATTTCCCCTGAATCTGAGTGCATTAAAATATCATTTAAGATTCTCACCAGTGCAGTTTCTGTGCTGTGCTTTTTTCGAAAACCAGACTGAAATTTTTCAAACACATTATTTTCTTCCAGTGCGTGCAGAAGTTGATCAGACACAACCTTCTCCAAGATTTTTGATAGAAAAGGAAGTTTTGAAATGGGTCTAAAGCTAGCACAATCATTTGGGTCAAGGCCTGGTTTCTTCAAAAGAGGCTGTACACTTGCCACTTTAAAACAGGTTGGTACAATGCCCGAACTAAGAGAAAGGTTCACAATGGCTAGCAAAAGAGGACCCACTGATTTCAAAACTTTTTTAAGAAAGATAGGAGGAATCACATCAAATGAACTAGAAGATGGTTGCAGGTACTGCACGATTCCCATTAGCTCATCCATAGAAATAGGGGTAAAACAATTTAAAATATCACTGTTATAGCTGACAGGACAAATTTCCACACAATCCGAAGGAGGAAAAATATTGGCTCTAATTTCAGTGATTCTGTTTAAAAAGTAATCTAAAAACTGTTCACATCCAATGTCTGAATCTTGCCTGTTCAACTCAACACCATTAATGAGAGAATCAATGGTAGAAAACAGGAACCTTGGCCTATGCCTATTAACAGTAATTAAGTTATTAAAATATGCAGCTCTTGCATCCTTAACTTTACTGTTGTACACCACCATCAAATCCCTCATATACAGGTAGTGCACCTGAAGCTGGGACTGTTTCCATTTACGCTCCGCCTGTCTACGTTTCCTTTTGAGATCCAGAATTTCACTGTTTAACCAAGGAGATAGAGTTGTTAATTTAGATCTGGTCTTAAATGGAGCTACCTCATCTAAAACTGTTAAACATAAATCATTAAAAGAATCAGCCATAACAGTAAGATCTGCAGACTGCAATAATGGTGCAGATAAATCATTAAATATAGCTGAAAATTTTGCCGCTGTGTCTTCATTAAAAAGCCGAGAGCATCTAATGTGTTTGGAATTTGCAGCTTTAGAAAATATGCATTTGTCTTAGGTGGCTGATAAATTACAACACAAAGCACTGGGTTATCACTTAAAACTTTAAAAGCCAGCAGTTCAAAACTTTCAAATACCCCCAAAGACACAGGAGAACAATTTAAACTGTTTTTAAAAACAGCAGCAAGTCCACCCCCACGCCCAATTAATCTTGGGCAATTAAAGCATCTATAATCTGGTGGGCACAGTTCGGAGAGCTGACAGCTCTCACCAGGCTTCATCCACGTCTCTACTATAAACATAAAATCAAGATCCTTAGAAGAAATAAAATCATTCAGCATAAAAGTTTTGTTTGAAATTGAACGGGCATTTATAAGTGCCATCTGTACAATAGAGCGATACTCCAGTTCCGACGGAGACGCACAGTATATTTTCCGCAAATTACTGCCTATCACACCTCTAGCTCTGAAAGCAGGCTTCACTGAAGGGATGCATTGAAGTGAGTCTGACTGGACCGCTCCCTCTCTTCTACGGCGAAGTGGGCGTACCCGGACAGGCCAGCTGAGCGCCGATGTGTCAGGCTGAACACACCTGAGATGAATAGGTCTGAAATTCAATGAGTAATTGCGGACAAGATCATGTGCAGAATTCACTCCGCGTTTCCCATCCCACTCCGTGGACAGCGTTGTCATGGAGACGACGCCGCTACTAGTGTGCAAGGCAGCAGTGCTCTGATGACGTGTTTGCTGAGCGACAGTGCGCACGGCTGACCAGAAGGACGGAATAGCGTTACCGTTTCGAAAATAAACAAGCTTTCTCCGTGAGCCCCTGTGAATATAAAGAGGCCGGCGAAAGAGTCCAAGCTGTTTGATGACCAGAACGCACGATGGAGTAGTGCAATTGTTGAACTTCATCAGCTGGTCAACGGAATAGTTCAACATTGTGCCGATCCAAGGAACAAACTCATCCACCGTTCACCACCAGCCGCAGACGTCACGCAATGCACAGCAGAAAGAACAAAAGTATCAAAGAACAAATGAAAGTATCAAAAGTGACATAAAAAGAAATAGAGCCACAGGGTGTGTAAAAAGATGAAAACGAAAAACGATAATAAAACAATAAAATACGACAAAATATGGCAACGGCAGCGGCAGCCAAATGCGCCAGCGTCCACCATCACCATGACAACGTGAATGCACCGTAGTCAGAGTAGTATATCGCTTTTATTGTCCTACCAGAATGACAACGTTTGAAGCCCAGGTCAATAGGACCTGCTATTTAGAGAAGGCTCACTTGTTTGTTAAAGTCCAAAAGGGGGTGTGGCCAGTATGGGGATCGAACCCACGACCTTGGCGTTATTAGCACCACGCTCTAACCAACTGAGCTAACCGGCCGGTGTACAAGGGCAGGGCATATACCCACATACCCGATTCATTTACGACACTGACAGCCCTTCAGTTATGGAGCTGCCACACAGAAACGATGGAGAGCTTTACTGTTGTTGAGCAGAACAGATCTTCGTGATGACTGAGGTTCATGTATTTTTCTTTTAAGAATAAATAAAAGCTGATGCTTTTAACCTCATACTTTACTAATACTTTTATTCTACACGCTCTAAATTTATTTTAGTCTTCTGCCATGTGCAGTGCAAGAATTCACTAAATTACACAGCAGTTCTCTTTTTATTTATTTATTTATTTTTGCCATTGACAAAATAGATTGTAAGCATTTATAAAGGTCATGCCACGCTCATTAGGTAAAATGAAGCCAGAATTAAAGATGGCAGAAGAACTGGTGGTATAGCTGGAGGTAAACATTAGTAAGTGATATGACCCATGTGTACCGTCCAGTGAAACAGCTGTGTATGTGTCACTGTGGCGCAGTCGGTTAGCGTGTTTGGCTGTTAACGGAAAGGTTGGTGGTTCCAGCCCACCCAGGGACGAGTGTCTTTTATTGCACAACCTGCCTGTTTATCAAACGGATATGAGACACAACAACAATGTGTAGTCTCACAGAATAGTGGAAATAAGTAACTGAAAACATCCAGTAAACAACAGTTTTACAAGTACAAATATCCACCTGATAAGTCACAATGTGGAAGAACGTCCTTTTGGTTTCAGTAGATGTTAAATGAAGACACTCGCCCAACGTGGGGCTCGAACCCACGACCCTGAGATTAAGAGTCTCATGCTCTACCGACTGAGCTAGCCGGGCTTAAACAGCAGGTCAGAACAGACAGCTTATCAGTCAGACCATCAGAGAGATGTAGGTTTAATTCACTAACATCACGACCAGATTAAGAACTCATTCACAGTTTACAAACAAACTGTGGGACTGCTGAGGCGTGTAAACTGTTTCCCCTGATTGTAGCATAGTTGTGTAGAGGATTGGGTTCACCTTGAAAAGATCAGGTTGTACTCCAAAGTAGGTTTTATGCCCCCAATGGGGTGTTTTATTAGCACCAACACACACGAAAAAGAGAAAAGAAAAACTGTGCAAAAAGAAAACTAAGCCAATTAAAATCAACAAATACCCTTTGGGATTATTATGGCTTGTCTAGCCCCAATCAGCAATCCCTTTTTATAGTTATCTGACTTTAATAGCAGTCAGGTTTAAGGTAGTAGCACCCTGGCCACCCTTTCACAGCATGCATCATCCACCATTTTAAACTGTCCCATTTTCCCTCCATTTAACCCCTAAACCCCGCCCCTACTTTGCTGGACTAAACCATTCTGAGGCTGGTGGGGTTACATAGACATATCAGTATATATAAAAACAAACATAAACACAATACACATACAATTCACCATATAACCACATCCCATTTACCGGTAAATATATTCTGCTCTGGATATCCATACTTATCCGCTAATTGACTCTACTTTGCAGACTCCTGGCAGCTACCCTCCCCCTTTCTACAACATGGCCGTGGGCTCTCTCGGCCAGTATAAAGGAAGCCCTGGAAGGTGCCGGCTCTTTCCCTAAGGAGCTGTATAGTAAGTAATCTGAGGTAAGTAACTGTGCACATTTATATACATATATACATAACCTAATCTTGGGGATGAGGCAGGCTATCTGACCTCATCACACACCCCCCCCCTTAAGCTAGTCACTCCCCAGAGTGACGTGAGAGGAAGTCCGCCGTCACATTCTGTGTACCCTTCCGGTACCGCACCTGAAACTTAAAGGGTTGCAACGATAAATACCACCGAGTAATTCGTGCATTGCTGTCCTTCATTCTCTGCATCCACTGTAATGCACGGTGATCAGTCTCCAGAATGAAGTCAGCCCCCATGAGGTAATATTTCAACGAGTCAAGTGCCCACTTCACTGCAAGGGCCTCTTTTTCGACGGTCGAATAGTTCATTTCACGTGGAAATAGTTTCCTACTGATGTACAGGATTGGCTTGAGGTTGTCCGCCTCCCCCTGAAGCAACACCGCTCCTAATCCACATCCTGATGCATCAGTCTGGACCACAAACTGTTTCTCCAGGTCTGGACTACACAGAACAGGTTCTGAGCACAAACTCTTTTTGAGATCATTGAAGGCAGCTTCACATTCCGCTGTCCACTTGATACGTTGAGGCATATCCTTCCTGATCAAGTTCGTTAGGGCTGCTGCTCTGCTGGAGAAGTTCGGAATGAACCTCCTGTACCAGCCCACCAGCCCTAGAAAGGACCTCACCCGTCTTTCGTTGTCGGTGCTGGAGACTTCCTGACTGCCTCTACCTTGTCCACCTGCGGGCGTAGCACACCACCACCTAAGACATAACCCAGATAGACCACAGAGCCTTTAGCCAAGTTGCATTTTGATGGATTGGCAGTCAGGCCTGCCTCCGCAATCTTGTCGAGGATCACCTTCACATGCTGTAAGTGCTCTTTCCAGCTTGTACTGTAGACGATCACATCGTCAATGTACGCTGCGGCGAAGGCTTCAGTTCCCTTCAACACCTCATCCATCAATCGTTGGAATGTGGCGCCAGCTCCGTGCAGTCCAAAGGGCATCACTGAAAAATGGTAGAGACCTGATAGTACTCGAAAGGCAGTTAGCTCCTGCGCTGCTGGACTTAGTGGCACTTGCCAATAGCCTTTACACAAGTCCAGTGTAGTGAGGAATTTTGCTTTTCCAAGACGTTCGATCAGCTCATCCGCTCTGGGCATTGGGTAAGGGTCGAAGGCGGATGCTGCATTCAGTTTGGAGAAGTCGATGCAGAATCGAAGACTTCCATCTTTCTTGGGTACTAGGACCACTGGACTACACCATTCACTCTTTGATGGTTCTATCACCCCCAGCTTCAGCATAGTTTCCACCTCTCTCTTTAAATCGGGGATCAGGAGGGCTGGCACTCTACAGCTTGTCTGTCTGAGTGGATCCGGCTTCAGCAAACGGATGTTATGCTGTATGATGCTTGTTCTGCCTGGTTCCTCACTAAAAAGGTTTGATGGAATCACCTTCTGGAGCTCTTTTTGCTGGTCTGTGCTGAGATGTGACAGATCTGGTAAAGTGCTGGTTCCTCTTGTACCTGGAAAGTACTGCTCGTTGTGCTCCTCCTCTTCTCCAACCGCTCTCACCAATAGCTGTTCCACTGTACTCGTCTTGGGATCTCTCCACTGTCTCAGCATGTTGATGTGAAAGCTTTGGAGATGTTTCCTTCTATCTGGAAGCAACAGTTCATAAGTGGTTTTATTGACCTTTCGTCTCACTTCATATGGCCCCTGCCATTTAGCCAACAGTCCGGTGTCCGACGTGGGCAGCAGGACAAGTGCTTTTTCTCCAGGCTTCAGTTCTCTGTCCCTTGCAACCTTGTCGTACCACTGCTTCTGGCTGTGCTGGGCCTTCTCCATGTTGCTTCTGACCATCTCCGTTAGCTGTGTCATCTTGTCCCTCATCTTGAGTACATGTGACAGAACGTTAAGTTTTTGCTCGTTGCCTTGCCCCTCCCAAGCCTCCTTCAAGACGTCCAGTGGACCCCTCACCTCCCTTCCATACAGGAGCTGGAACGGTGAAAATCCTGTGGATGCTTGGGGCACTTCTCTGTAAGCAAAGAGTAAATACGGCAGCCACATATCCCAATCAGCACCAGTCTCTGAGACGAACTTCTTGAGCATGCTTTTGAGCGTTTTATTGAAGCGTTCTACGAGCCCATCAGTCTGAGGATGGTATGGGGTGGTCTGTATACCTTTTGTCCCTAACAGCAAGAAGACTTGTCTAAGCTGTTTAGATGTAAAATTTGTGCCTTGATCTGTTAGGACCTCTCTTGGTATTCCCACCCTAGAAATCAGCTGAATTAGTGCATTGACTATTTGGCGTGTTTTTACGTTTCTGAGCGCAAACGCCTCAGGGTACCTGGTCGCATAGTCGCAGATCACTAAGATGTACCGGTTACCCCCACGACTTCCATCGCAATACGCGAGAATGGCTCGTCTATTATGGGCATGCTAACCAAGGGGACCTTTTCAGCTTTCCTTTGAGGAGCTGTCAGTTGACACTCTGGGCACTTTCTGCAAAACTCTATCACATCTAGAAACAGTCTAGGCCAGAAAAATCGACTCGCTATCCTGCTTAGAGTTTTGTCCTGTCCCAAATGACCTGCCCAGGGCTCAGAATGTCCCATCTTAAGTATCTCCTGCCTCATAGATGTGGGCACCACAAGCTACTCTATGTTACTTTTCACTCTGTACAAAATGTTATTCTTCACAATGAACTGAATCTCTTGTTTGCTCACTTCATTCTCCTGGCTACATTTTGAAAACAGAGGTTTAAGTGATTCATCCTGTGCCTGTAACACTCCTATGTTTACAGGTAATGCTATGGTGCTGCTTTCTGGCATGTTTAACTGTTCAGTTAAAGCTGTGCCTTTGACTCTTTCTTGCCTTCTCTCTCTACGAGATTTTTTGGTTTTAGGGGCTTCATTAAAGGGCAACTCATGCATTATATTGATGTTTTTTTCGGCCTCCATTTGCCTTGTTTGACCTCTAGTTATCACAAAAGCATCTGCAGTTCTGTGCTTAACTGTTAGTAGATCTATTAAAATTGGCATATCTCTACCAAGGATTACTGCGTATGGTGTTTTCTCTAACACACCAACATTCAACAGGTAAGTTTGGCCTAAAATTTCAATGTTAATATCTGCTGTTGGATAGACTTGCTCCTCACCATGAATGCATTTTATTCTAAGTTTATTTTCATGTTTTAACTGCATTTTTGGTACACATCTAGCAGATACTAGTGTCTGGCTTGCTCCTGTGTCTATTAGCGCTTTAAACTTTTTGTCGCCAATCTTCACAACAATAACATTATCTCTACTATCTTCAGCAGGTTTAAAGCTATTCTCTTTCCTAGGAATATAACACAGTTGAGCTGAACTATTTTGCATCTCAGGACATGCACTTCTTTTGTGTCCAATTCGATTGCAATTAAAACATTTAAATGCTTTATCAGGGCAAGCTTTGGAACTACCCTGATCCTTTACCGGCATTTTACTAGTTTTACGCCAACACTCCTGTGTGGCTACTCTACTATTTTGCAGTTTCAGACCACCCCTAGCAAATCCACCTTCAGACCTACCTGGCTCGTAGTAATGGCGTGGTTTGTTGTAGTTCACCAGCCTGAAGCCTCCGTCTGCTTGTCTTGCTGCCGCAAACGCCTCTGCCATCTCCACAGCTTGCTCGGCTGAAGATGGACTGCGCTCCACAATCCAGCGTCTTAGCTCAGGACTCACCATGCTCAGGTACTGCTCTAAGATGATCACATTTCCAATCTCTTCTTTGGTTTTTTCACTCGGTGTCATCCACTTCTCGTAGAGTGATTTCAGCCTGGTGAAGAGCTCTCGTGGCGTTTCATCATCTCGAACTGTGCAGTCTCTGAACCTTTGTCTGTAAGACTTTGTTTATCTCATACTTTTTCAGAATTGCGTTTTTGATTTTGCTGTAGTCTCCTGTGTCCTCACTGTCCATGGCCACATAAGCTGCTCGCGCTCTGCCATCTAACAGCGGAACGAGATGTAATGCCCAGTTCTCTTCAGGCCATTTAGTTGCTTGTGCCATACGCTCAAAAGTTGTTAAATAATGTTCAATGTCGTCGGTTTCTTTGAGTGTCGGCATTCTTGGCGATGGCCACATGGTGCTTAAGTTGAGCTGCTGTTGTGGGAAAGTCTCTGTACTTCTCTGTATTCCGCCAGCGGACTGAGTGTTTCGAAGGATACGGCCCTGTGGCGATTCATGTTCCTCATCTATTTGCTCCCTTTCAGCAAGGCGCCCTTGTACTTCTTGTTGAAGTAAACCAAACTGATGCTGCATAGTGCGCCACCTTCGATCTTGTTTGGCCGCTTCTTGGAGCCAGTGCTCATCCTTCACTCTTTGTTCTTTCATGAAATTTTGTAGCAAGTTACATACTTGCTCTATGCCGCCAGCAGAACTGCTTGGTGTGGCCTCAGCCATTCGGCTCTCCACATCCTCTTCTTCCTCCGTATGTTCAACGTGTTGTGAGCTATGAACTGCTGGGGGTTTCTTTGGAGCCATCCTTTCAGTAACAAGGCTTGTCTTGAACTTCACACTTGTCGGTCCTTGGGTTAAATTTCAAGACTTTTTCGCTGCCACCATTTGTGGGACTGCTGAGGCGTGTAAACTGTTTCCCCTGATTGTAGCATAGTTGTGTAGAGGATTGGGTTCACCTTGAAAAGATCAGGTTGTACTCCAAAGTAGGTTTTATGCCCCCAATGGGGTGTTTTATTAGCACCAACACACACGAAAAACTGTGCAAAAAGAAAACTAAACCAATTAAAATCAACAAATACCCTTTGGGATTATTATGGCTTGTCTAGCCCCAATCAGCAATCCCTTTTTATAGTTATCTGACTTTAATAGCAGTCAGGTTTAAGGTAGTAGCACCCTGGCCACCCTTTCACAGCATGCATCATCCACCATTTTAAACTGTCCCATTTTCCCTCCATTTAACCCCTAAACCCCGCCCCTACTTTGCTGGACTAAACCATTCTGAGGCTGGTGGGGTTACATAGACATATCAGTATATATAAAAACAAACATAAACACAATACACATACAATTCACCATATAACCACATCCCATTTACCGGTAAATATATTCTGCTCTGGATATCCATACTTATCCGCTAATTGACTCTACTTTGCAGACTCCTGGCAGCTACCCTCCCCCTTTCTACAACATGGCCGTGGGCTCTCTCGGCCAGTATAAAGGAAGCCCTGGAAGGTGCCGGCTCTTTCCCTAAGGAGCTGTATAGTAAGTAATCTGAGGTAAGTAACTGTGCACATTTATATACATATATACATAACCTAATCTTGGGGATGAGGCAGGCTATCTGACCTCATCACACAAACACAATTCAGAATAATCAACAGAAACAGACACAGACTTACTGTCACTTTTAAACTACTACACAATTACTGAACCCGCTCCATTGTGCTTTATACCTCAGTGTATATTATCTGGAAACAGATGCTCTTCATATAGAAATATGCTTTACATTTGCTTGATGGTAATAAATCTTAGTGAAGTCTTAATTTAAACATCAATTCAGGTTGTTTTCAGTTCAATTGGGAAAAAATATTAACAGTAGCTCAACTTCCTAAAACCCAGAATCTACACATACCAGTCCTACATTTATTCCACAAAGTTCACAAAATACATGATTTAATGAGTGAAAACTTGATGTTTGGAGCCCCTCTGGTGTGCAGGCTGGTACTGTGTATCAGCACTACTTACTGTGTGCAGGACCTGAGTCGTATCTGGTCCAGTCACTGGTTGGTGGCATTAAGCTCAGTCAGGAACAAGAAATATATAGTTTATATAGTTCACACATATAAGAACCCACAAAACCTCTTAGATGTGTATTATTAAAGTCAGTTTCAGCTGCTTAAATGAGGTTAGTGTAGAATTATGTACAAAGATCTAAAGAGAGAATAATTGAACTGGCCGGTTAGCTCAGTTGGTTAGAGTGTGGTGCTAATAACGCCAAGGTCGTGGGTTTGATCCCTGTATGGGCCACCTCTACTTTGGGACTTAAACTAACAAACAAGTGATCCTTCTCTAACTAGCAGGTCCTATTGACCTGGGCTTCAAACGTTGTCTCAAGTGTGAGATCTTTTTAATGCCCCTCTCATTCAAGTCAGAAACATGCCATTATTTTAATTTACCAAACTTAATGACCCTTCTGTAAATGGTTTAATGTGCACACTGCTGCTACTGGCTTGTTTTTCTTTTCTACAATGTAAGTTCATACCTTCAGGTTCATGTTATTTGAGATCTCTACATAGATTCTTCATCATGTACAGAAAGACGCAGTTCAGTTTGAGAAGCTCACAGCGGGAGAGCAAGTGAGTCTGCGCGTTCAAATGAATCAAATTAGTCGATTCTTTAATCCGGTTCTTTAAGTCGAACGACAGGAATAGACCCAAAAGAGTCGATTCACTAAGTTGATAGTACTCAGCAATGAGCCGTTAGAAGCTGAAGGAGTCGATTCTTTTTGATGAAGTCAACATTTTATATGTTATACAAAATAAAAGAGTCGGATCACTATCGTTACCCAGCTAGCAAAAAATTTATGGCCCAGTTCTGGGCCATATTCGGCATGCCGGAACTTTTTGTGTCGGCCCACATCCGGCAGCCGGATCTGGCCCAGTGTCAAAATGAATGACGGTTAGATTGTGGCCCGTATACGGCTGCCCGGATCCCAGCCATGACTGCCAGCAATATGCCAGCACTTAACCACCTGCTAGCCAGAACAACCAATATCGGGCCAATAATGGCCCAGTTCTGGCCTGCAGTAGATTTTTAAAAAGGCTTTCCCCAGCCATATGTAACCTTTAATGGTCACTGGGACTACTTCAAATGTTCTTGCTCTTTATTAATAAGTACAACTATTGCAAATAATGTATTAATAAGAAGACAAAGGTGAAGAATAAGAATAATAGTAACAAAAATTTACACATGTTTAACATATATGTATGTATGTCTTAAAAAAATGTCTTAAATAGTACTATATAGTACAGTTAAACCAGTAACAGAAAAAAAACTAATGTACACCAACATTTTTATCAAGTATTTTTATTTATTATAAGTTAATAATAAAAAATAATAATATAATAGCCATAATTTCCTGCCTCACACTGGTCTTCAATTCTGAAATGAAACCAAAAACAGAAATGAAAAACGTTGAATGTTGAAGAAAATAATGCCACAAGCATTATCCAGAACAGTACTTTAGCAAAACAGTGTCTTCAGTAGGTTGAATAACATAAGCACAAACTTAAGTTTAAACTAGGGCCACTGTAAAAAAAAAAAAAAAAAAAAAAAAAAAAATATATATATATATATATATATATATATATATATATATATATATGTAAGTTTCAGTTTTGAGAATAAAGTTGAAATGATTATAAGAATAAAGTCAAAAATATTTCGAGAATAAAGGTGAAATTATTATGAGAATGAAGTCGAAATATTATGGCCAAAGAGTGGTTGTTTGTATTGTACACTTCCACCCACATGACATTATGACTAAACCCGTCAATGCAACCATTTATAGCGATGCTGATCGGCTTTAGTTTATCGTACAAGTCCATAAGGCTCGAATTAAAATACTGGTGATGACGCAGACACCAAGCACACCGGTGGCGCACGTTCTTCAAAATAAATACAGTTTATTGCAAAGCTGTTTCATTGTCCTTTTACCAGGGGCGTCGTAGTGGGGTGAAAAGTGGGACTGAGTTACCAGGGTCCCAAGTCGGGGGAGGGCCCTTGAGGAGTCTAGAAAGAGTCTGGACTGAGGTGGAGGGGGCCCATGGGCACTGCTTGTGCATAGGGCCCAGAATTTGGTGCTACGCCCCTTACTTTTATTCAAACAAATTGGTGCTGATGTGCCAGGAGATCATGAACATCTCTCATTTTAACACAAGAAAGTTGCTATGGCCATAATATTTTGACTTTAATCTCAAAATAATATCAACTTTATTCTTGAAATAATATCAACTTTATTCTCAAAATGGAAAATTTTCTTTAAAGTGGCCCTATTGTATTTTATGTCCATATCATGCACCCCTATTTTTCAGTCCCTTGACATGCAGTGTTTAAGATATTTCATTTACTTACATTGGTTTGAGAAGATCAGTTCAGATGATTAAACAGGAAGTTGAAGCTGCTGATGAAAGAAGGACAGGTATAAGTACAGAAGGTAAAATAGGTGTATTATCAAATGATATAATTGCAAATTACTGTTTAAAAAGATACACAGTGGTATCAGGCAATCTACCTCATGTTTGACATCTGTACTATATTTGATCATTTAATTGATAATGAAGTCACTTACTTCAGGAAAGTGAAAATTTTGATGACAGGCAAAAAAGATAATAGATAGGATATTGCAGTTGTAATTGTATATGAGTCATAATTATTTATGTTTACTGTAGAAAAAAACAGATATTTAATACATTGAATGCATTTAATTAAAAACAATTCTCAGCAGTAAATGAACAATTACTAAGCAATAAACAGTTAAAATTTATTATAGTCAACTAAGGCCTTTAAAGTAAATGTGTAAAATATTCTGAACCAAATAAATAAGAGCAAAAGATACACTGTACTGATATTACTGTAATATTGTATTTACTAATCTAACACATTGAAAGTAATCGCTATTATATATCATTGTATTAAAAAAACACACTGTCATATAATTGTATTCCATAAATTACACGTTAAATTAATTAAAACCTTTCACTTGAAACAAAAAAATATATAATACAATTTTAAAAAATAATATATGGATACTTAATGAGTTAATGCAATTTAAATAGTTTTCATATTTTTTCATTGACATTTTTTTATTTAAGCTAGATAAACCCAATTAATTTCTTGTTAAACCCTTGTCTTTTTGTAGTGAAACTTCATTCAGTAACTTGACTATTCCTTTCATGTCTCTTTTCTCTGTCCTTTCTTCCTCCTTCCCTGTCCCCAGAAAGCTGAAGCCACCTTTTTATGTGTTTTTCTATTTCCCCATCCGTTGCGTTTGCAGTGAAACTGTTTCTCCTGACAGCAGCTAAAACATATTGGAAAACATACATAGTATACAAAAAGAACACAGTGTATCAGGTATATCTACACTGTGGCTACATTGTATTAAAACAACACCATCATTGACCATTTTGTCAGGTACACAGAAGGTGGATGAGTGAACTAGACTCAGGAGTGATAAACAATTATAGTCTAAAGCTCATTTGTTCCTGCACAATTTATCAGCCCCTCACATTCTGCTGTAACGTTTATAACATCTATGGTAGGGGTATATGATAAAATGACACCTCAGTGTATATAAATATTCTTTTAGTGCTCATTTTGTACTGTATATGTTCCAGTATGTATAAATATGTAAAATATTCTGTCTTTTACCCTGCCAAAACAAAGTCTTTTAAAACTTTTAAATTATGAATATTAATTAAAGAAAAAACCTACCCAAGATTATATCTTTCAGTTTGGTCGATTTAAATGGAATTTTTTCATTTGCTCCTGTCCAGTTTATTTTTTTTGCCAGGTCATTTGTTACTGTTTTTTGCATAATTCTCCAAACAGTTTCCTTCACAGTCATACCTCCAGAAACACCAAAACACTCAATCTGTAAAAGAAAAAAAAACATTATTTTTTTATTTCAATAAACTGAAATTAAGAATGCGTAAATTTGACAAGTTTCTAAGATCGCCAAATATAATCCAAATTATCCCTAATTAACCCAAATGTAATCCATACTGCACATTCACTGAGCTAAACTGCACACAGAAATGGGTGATTGTCTGTTACTGCACCACAGTCAGTATACATACTGTAACCAAACGTATTTGGACACAGACACACACACTACACACACACACACACACACACACACACACACACACACTTTGACAAACACCCAGGACACAAAAGCAACAGTCTAATGGCACTTTAGCAACCATTTTAACATTATTAGCTGCATATTATAATTATTTCTTATAATGCAAAACATTTTACAGCTTTTATAGAAATATAAACAAATGCAATGTTTTACATTTTCTAATGTTGTGCTCACTAATAAAAGTCAAGAAGTTTTAAGTAAAAAAAAAGTTATCTGCTCTTAAACATAGTAGAGGGTCACTTAAGAACACACCATGGTTAAGTAAATTGTCAAATTGTATCTTTTAAAGGTACTATAACAAAGTACATACATAACACGTAAAATTTAACATAGAAAGCACTTACTAGTCTCTTCTGAAGATCAGAGTCTGCCTTGAGGTTAATGTCAAATTGTCTGAACTGGGATTCGTTTGCAAGTGGAGCAGTAAATTCCTCAATTTGTTTTGGATGATTTTTTCCTAATGCAATTGTGATGGACCTAAGTAGGCCTAGCATTTCATTTTGTTGTTGTCGCAGAATCTCTAATACAGTTAAAATTTCCCTCCCGATTACTGTTAGTAAAAAATAACTTACAGTTAATAATTTCAATTTCTAAATACACACACACACACACACACACACACACACACAAATTGTAAAACTACAAAGTGCTTCTATATGGTAAGTGGAGCTGATAAAATGGACAGTGAGTGTAGAAACAAGGAGGTGGTTTTAATGTCATGGCCGATCAGTGTATATCTACTGTATATACACAGTATATATATATTATATATATATATATATATATATATATATATACACACACACACATTTACATTACATTTTCAGCACTTAGCAGACTCCCCGGCAACCTTCAGATTACTAATCCAGTACCTTAACCACTAGGCTACCACTGCTCTCTCTCTCTCTCTCTCTCTCTCTCTCTCTCTCTCTCTCTCTCTCTCTCTCTCTCTCTCTCTCTCTCTCTCTCTCTATATATATATATATATATATATATATATATATATATATATATATATATATATATATATATATATATATATATATATATATATATATATATATATATATATATATATATATATATATATATAATTTATTGGATATTGTGAGTATGTGACACTTACCTGCACATACTGGGCTTGGTTGTTCCTGAACGGTTTGCTGGTGAATGACTGGAGGTATTAAAACTGAAGTGACAGGCCTATTCATGTCTGGTGGAGTCACCTGTGGTGCCTCTGCAAAGTGAGGCCTGGCTCTTTTGGCAGGAGGTTTATAAGCTTTCTTTTCACCTTCACTTTCACTGTCAGATTCGAGAAATCTTCTATTTATCCTACAAATTAAGGTTTATTATTTATTAAGTACATATTTTCAGTATTCACGTATAATTGAACTTACATAGTAGACATACTACTACATACACATTGCTTGCAAAAACAAAATGTTATACAGTAACTCCAAATACAACCTGTACACTACAGCAATTACAGTGTGGCCATTGAACCATATATCTTGTAATGCATTTTTATATGTGCCCCTGAAACATTAATCATCATAAGAGTACCTTCTGATTCTTTTTTTTACAGCAGGTACATTATCTTCTTCTGCTGTCTGTAGATCTGACACAATTTCTGCTCTTGGCAGCTTGCTTCTAGCAGCTTGGAAAGACTCTAATAAAATAGAAAAATATATGTAAATTATGTGGACAAAGATTCACTATATATATATAGTGCCACACTATTTTTTTGTAAATATTTTTAAATCCAGATATATAGCATATACAGTGTATCACAAAAGTGAGTACACCCCTCACATTTCTGCAGATATTTAAGTATATCTTTTCATGGGACAACACTGACAAAATGACACTTTCACACAATGAAAAGTAGTCTGTGTGCAGCTTATATAACAGTGTAAATTTATTCTTCCCTCAAAATAACTCAATATACAGCCATTAATGTCTAAACCACCGGCAACAAAAGTGAGTACACCCCTAAGAGACTACACCCCTAAATGTCCAAATTGAGCACTGCTTGTCATTTTCCCTCCAAAATGTCATGTGATTTGTTAGTGTTACTAGGTCTCAGGTGTGCATAGGGAGCAGGTGTGTTCAATTTAGTAGTACAGCTCTCACACTCTCTCATACTGGTCACTGAAAGTTCCAACATGGCACCTCATGGCAAAGAACTCTCTGAGGATCTTAAAAGACGAATTGTTGCGCTACATGAAGATGGCCAAGGCTACAAGAAGATTGCCAACACCCTGAAACTGAGCTGCAGCACAGTGGCCAAGATCATCCAGCGTTTTAAAAGAGCAGGGTCCACTCAGAACAGACCTCGCGTTGGTCGTCCAAAGAAGCTGAGTGCACGTGCTCAGCGTCACATCCAACTGCTGTCTTTGAAAGATAGGCGCAGGAGTGCTGTCAGCATTGCTGCAGAGATTGAAAAGGTGGGGGGTCAGCCTGTCAGTGCCCAGACCATACGCCGCACACTACATCAAATTGGTCTGCATGGCTGTCACCCCAGAAGGAAGCCTCTTCTGAAGTCTCTACACAAGAAAGCCCGCAAACAGTTTGCTGAAGACATGTCAACAAAGGACATGGATTACTGGAACCATGTCCTATGGTCTGATAAGACCAAGATTAATTTATTTGGTTCAGATGGTCTCAAGCATGTGTGGCGGCAATCAGGTGAGGAGTACAAAGATAAGTGTGTCATGCCTACAGTCAAGCATGGTGGTGGGAATGCCATGGTCTGGGGCTGCATGAGTGCAGCAGGTGTTGGGGAGTTACATTTAATTGAGGGACACATGAACTCCAATATGTACTGTGAAATACTAAAGCAGAGCATGATCCCCTCCCTCCGGAAACTGGGTCGCAGGGCAGTGTTCCAGCATGATAATGACCCCAAACACACCTCTAAGACGACCACTGCTTTATTGAAGAGGCTGAGGGTAAAGGTGATGGACTGGCCAAGCATGTCTCCAGACCTAAACCCAATAGAACATCTTTGGGGCATCCTCAAGCGGAAGGTGGAGGAGCGCAAAGTCTCGAATATCCGCCAGCTCCGTGATGTCGTCATGGAGGAGTGGAAAAGCATTCCAGTGGCAACCTTTGAAGCTCTGGTAAACTCCATGCCCAGGAGAGTTAAGGCAGTTCTGGGAAATAATGGTGGCCACACAAAATATTGACACTTCAGGAACTTTCACTAAGGGGTGTACTCACTTTTGTTGCCGGTGGTTTAGACATTAATGGCTGTATATTGAGTTATTTTGAGGGAAGAATAAATTTACACTGTTATATAAGCTGCACACAGACTACTTTTCATTGTGTCAAAGTGTCATTTTGTCAGTGTTGTCCCATGAAAAGATATACTTAAATATCTGCAGAAATGTGAGGGGTGTACTCACTTTTGTGATACACTGTATGTCACAACAATGATTTCATAACTAGTGATTATTTAGTTGTAGAAATGGGGTCAGAACTGGTTATATGTAATGTATTATGTATAATGTATACAGTAGCAAATTATTAAATGTGTTGGAACAGACCTTTAGAAACAAAAAAAAATACACTTTTAAACCAAGCAGGTTTTGTCTAAAGAACAGAGAATCCATTTAGGGACTTGAGTTAAAGTAAAGGACAAAGTGCTGTAAAGAATTTTATATATCTTTTAAAGCCTCTGTGACACATACGGTAGCACAGGGAATTATGGGTTAATATAACAATGTCAAGCTGCCATTACTGGTCATGACTAGGGCTTTAGGTCGGACAGTCCGGTTTTTCAGCTACCAGTCTTCCGCCCACGCAACGCTAGGACGGACACTTATTAATCCTCCTTTTGGAGTGAACTGGTTACATTTTTGATCAAAATTATCTGTCATTGGCTACATGTCAAAACAAATGCTTTGTATTACATTGGTTTAACAGCCTCATTTGACTGCGTATAGTGCTACCTATCGTGGCTCACCCACCACTGGCCAATCGCAGAAGGTCCGCCCTCTAAATGCTAGTCTGTGATTGGGTGGTTGAATTTCGCCCGCCCGCTCTGTTCTGCATACACTTCTACTTGGGTCAATTAGTAAACTTTTGGAGGCAGCGAGGAACAGACTTAAATATCAAAAGTAGACACAACATATGGTGAGTAAGACAGTAATTTGTTTGTTGTTATCTTGCTTAAATTGGTCAAAAACTGTGTTATTTGGGTTTGGGGGTGTATTGTCTTCCTTTTTGTTTACGTAGTGTTACACTTACTAGTGTTACACTATGCTGTTCATAGTCACATGTACATTTTGTGACACACCTCAAATTTTCAGCGGCAGGCTGAGAAGGGTCCACCACCCAAATATTACACAGTCAAGAGAGGCTCTGTGGTCAGAAACCGACCAAAATTAAACTGGTACTAAATAAGTATTTATAAAATGAAATATTAACTTGTTGGCCTATTACACTCACTTACCACTTGTATATAGAACACGGACAGCAAATGCATCCCAGTCTACAGTTGGTACTTCTTTGGAAATTACAGCTGCCCTCATTCTTCCCCTATTTTTAAATTTTGGCCATCTGCATATATCATTATTTACCCAGTTGTCTGGTACAACCTCTACTTCCTTTGTTGTATTAAATTCAACAATGTGATACATATCTGTATAACAAACAGGAAAACAGCATAAAATATGAATTTAATAGATACATATTATTATATTTTTACACAATAGATATATTCCAGCATTGAGCATGTACACAAAAATATTTATATCATATGCAATAAACATTAACAAAATCATTAACAATAAACAATCAGCAGTAATGGCAATATAAATGTATTTACATATTTATGAGAACTACAACAAAGATTTATACATTCTATTATTTACCTGTACTAGTTCACAAAGTAGCATATGGAAAGTGAGTAGTGAATATTTAAGTTGTGGACCTTAACAAGTGATTCTGTATAATTCAAGTATGCATTTATTTAATGGATGTTTAAAAAAAAAAGTTTAGGTGTTTGATGCTGTACAATTTGTATTCAAACATTCTAGGTAACATGAAGCAAAGGAATTGCTACATATTTTTGATGAAGAGGAAGAAGTACATATTTCTGTAAGCTGTTACTGGCAACGGAATATTTGAGTTCAGGAACCAAACAAGAGACTGTATAGATTCCAACATCACAAGATTTCATTGGATAATGAAAAAAAGGTTCTCTGCACATGAAATTTTGATAAACAAGAAAAGTGGTTCCCTCACTGACAACAATATTTAAAACTAATGAAATGTCACCATTAATTCTCACACAGTTGTCCGGTGCTACACATCTGATGTATACCTTGTTTAGACATATTTGTTTGTACTGCTGTAAGATCTGTTGGAACTGGACCATTTTGGTGTTTCTTTTTGCACATTCCAACATGAGTATCAACAGTGTCTTCAGTCAAATTACTGTCCATTTCAGACACCCGTCTTACAATCTGAGATACAGCATTTTTGGGATTTCTGATGAGTCTTTTTAGTTTACTCAAATAATTTTCAAAGGGAAATCCTGAAAAGATATCTAAATGGCCATGCACTTTCACATCATTGCTTAAGTGAACTAGACTGTGTACGTTGTATACTAACTTATCAGCCCCATAAAGCTCACTGAAATGTTCAACAAACAAATTCAATAAATTGTTAGCAAAATCAACCATTTGAACACTCAGTGTTGGACATGCTAAAATATGTACAGCCACAGAAAGCAACATAAAATTATTGTACATCTGAGGGTGTACACTGTCTTTGAGAACTACCGGCCCAGTGTATAAGAGGAACTGACGAAACTCAGTTGCCTTCCACCTGTATCTGTCTTCAAGTAATCTAGGTTTCCTAGCAAATTCTGTCGGAATGAAAGGTCCAAAACTGACAAGATGCTTAGAAATTTCAGTCACTGTCCTAGAAGACATTCTACAGTGTAGTGGTCCATTAGTCCATTGTTCTTATAAATTCCGTGTAACACCTAAGCAAACCAAATGCATGTAGTCATGGGGAAACTGAGATACCATTCCTACTAATTCTTGGAAAGGAGAAATGCTAAGATGATGATCTTGATCTGTCATTTCCCAGAAACTTTCATCTGTTCTCAAAGCTGCATGTTTTTGTGGGAAAGTCATTCTATGCTGAATATATACACCTGACTGGATACATTTATCACACCCAGAATAACCTGTGTGGGACTTAATACCCTTGACAAAGGCTCTTGCTGGTGCATCACAGATAACTGCACTCACTTTTAGGAACAATCGTTTCCCATTATGCATAAATCCTGATTGTAACTGTTTCAGCTCTGCAACAACCTCTCCCAAATAATCAGTTAAAGATGTTGGCTTTGAAACTCCACCATAAAGAGCTATTAGGAAAGGCTGTCTATGTAATTCATGCACTAGTCCTAAGACAGGCCAAAGCTGGTATTTAGAGCTTTTGAAAAGTGGCAGACCATCAATGTTTATTTGCATTTTAAAAATGTGGTTGTTCTTTACATGTGTCCCAAATCGCATTAGAAATGACATTAAGGTGGTCAGAAGCCCAAAGTAGTGATAGACCCCTCCTGCTTTCCTTTGAATCACATACTTTGTCTTTGTCCCAAGTAATGTCCTAGCGTCCTTTGGCAAGTAAGGATGGTGAATTCTAAGAATAGACAGGAGGGCAGAAAGGGCAACTAATGTTACACCAAATTGTACTGCCCATTTTGCCAAGGATGCAACTAGATCAAGCCCGTGGTCCTGTCCATTAAAGTCATCCTCACACTCACTAACTGAGTCTTCACTGAATTCATTATTTAGATCATCATGACCTGAGCCACTGTGAAGATTTTCACATTCATTGTTTGTGTCAGGGTCTACTGGCATAATTTCATTTATGTCAGTGTCAACATTGCTAGCTCTATCAATAGCTGTAAAAAGGGTCTCATCCTGCATTTGAGAAAATAATGTTTTTAAACGTTTTGCTACATGTTGACGGGATTTACGTCTCATATTTGAAGCTGAATTGTAATTTGTCATGTGAGGCTCCATGTTTGTGTCTCTCGCTGCAGCAATCAAAGACAATAGAGAAGTATTTGTACACCATCACCAGGATCTGAGAAAAGTCAATACACTTTGTTTCACATTTTATGTTTTACTCAACAATGTTCATGTTTGCACTGAAAGCTGTTATTCTAACGTACTAACAGGGAAAGGGGTGAGGAAGATATTGTAATGATGTTTGTAACTAATGAAATTAGTTATTAATGTGTTATTTAATGTATTTACATATCATAAAATATCTACTTTATACACTCATCAAAAGTCTTTGGACTTTTTTGTTATCCCTTACTGTTTCTGTTTTTTTTAAGAGGCACTGCATCTAGAGAGGGCTGAAGTGCTTTTGTTATGTTTTAAAATATGAAATGGTTTAAAAAAATAGTTGCACCAAGAAAGAATCAACCTACAGTAATGAAACTTGGTATGTAAGATTGACATGGTGAGGAGGACATAAGAATAATTCCAGTTTCACGCTCGGCAGTGCATGTGACGTCAAAAGGAGGAGCCTTATCGCTGTACCTGACTACGCAAGGTCATCTTGGTGCATGTGCTTATTTTTCCCTCCCGACTCGTGCTGTTATGTTGGTTGCATCTTTTGTAAGCAAAGTTAGTCTTGGTGAAGAGTTCAAAAGCAATTGAATGTGTGGAATGCTATTGGACATGCTATGAACACTCCACCCCTACCACATAATCTGCAGGAATTGCATGAAAATATTTGAGTTGCACACTATTTGGAACCTCTAAACTCCATGCCGAGACATTAAATATTTAAGCATTTGTTGTTCCTGGTGACCGTTATCTTCCTTCAGAATATTATTCAATCCTACACTTCCTCCTGGGTGCAATATTTTTATGGTGATGGGTGTTATTTCTAAGTAGAAAACTTATTTTAGAAATAATAATGTATGTTTTTGTAAACATCTTACCAAGGTCAGTGTTGGTCAAATGACTCCGGAGTGCACAAAGAGTAACTGCAAAAATGTAAACACTTAATTAGTTCAATCACTCAGTCAAGGAAATCCATAAAGACGTGTAAATATAGGCTTTAGACATGATACTGTGCTTTGTCTTTGTAAACATGTTTTCTGGATTAATGTATGCCAGCCAATGACTGTAAAAAGTTTTTGTAATATTGTCTACTGCCAAAAAGAGGGCGCCTTAAATCCAGCCTTTTAAATACATCACACCCCTTACTCAAAGGAGAAGGATCACCAGCTCCATACAGCTGTAGCTGTGACGTCTTCCCTTAACGCCGGCACAGGTAACTAATGTAATCGTTGTGAAATCGTGTGTTTGTAATTTAACTTAGCTATGTTGTTAGATGGTTTATATCGTATTCATAATAATAATGTTACCTTTAGATGTATGTTTTAAGTTATTTCTGATAGCCTTTTGCTAAGTATTGCTGGCTATACAGTTAGCTTAACGTACCTACCAAGTTAGCCTTTTTGGCTAACGTTAAAACATAACTATAATTAAATTGTTAATGATAAAAAACACAAAATAATTTGATTATATCTATTGTTCTGTTACTACAATATATCAGTATTATTAATATAATGTTTTCGTATGTTTTTTGTCCTAAAGAGCAGCTGTTAACGTTACCTTGAAATCTTCAGTGAATAACTGAAAAAGATAACGGTTTTTTATTTAAACTCTACTACATGCGCGAGGAGCTCCTCGCGCTTGCCTTCAGGTACCTTTTATATTGAAGAAGTGAAGTGATTCTGTCTGACACCACCATGTATTAACGTTAGAGAAAAAGTTAAAAATCACTTGCCAGTACGTACACCTGGTTCAAGTCAAACAAGCTTATCAATCGACTGTAAAATACTTTTACACATACATTAACAACTATTAAATTGTATTTAAAAATTGAGAATACTGACTTTTGTCTAATACAACCCCTGGCAAAAATTATGGAATCACCACTCTTGGAAGATGTTCTGTCAATTGTTTAATTTTGTAGAAAAAAAAAAAATCACAGACATGCCACAAAACCATCATTTTTTAAAATGTCAACCTTCTGGCATTAAGAAACAATAAAAAAAAGAAACAAATATAATAGTTGTGGTCAGTCACAATTGCTTTTTTTAGATCAAGTAGAGGAAAAAAATATGGAATCACTCAAATCTGAGGAAAAAATTATGGAATCACTCTGTAATTTGCAGTTTAAAAACAAAACATCTGCAGCAGATTAGATTTGCTAATTATTCTTCAGTTTAAAAAGAGTGCTTACACCTCGGAGAGCTGTTGCACAAAGCAGATTGTCATGAATCATGGTTCCAACACAAGATATGTCAGTTGAAACAAATGAGAGGATTATAAAACTCCTTCAAGAAGATAAATCGTTGTGGAATGTCGCAAAAGATGTTGGTTGTTCCCAGTAAGCTGTGTTTAAAATCTGGACCAAGTACAAAAAAAATGGGAAGGTTGTAAAAGGGAAGCATACTGGTAGACCAAGTAAGACATCAAAGCATCAAGATAGAAAACTTAAAGCAATATGTCTTGAAAACAGAAAATGCACAACAAAACAAATGAGAAACAAGTGGCCGGAAAGTGGAGTCAATGTCTGTGACTGAACTGTAAGAAATCACCTAAAAGAAATGGGATTTACATACAGAAAAGCCAAACAAAAGCCATCATTAACACCTAAAAAGAAAAGAAGAAGGTTAAAGTAGGCTAAAGAAAAGCAATCGTGGACTGTGGGTGACTGGATAAAAGTGATCTTCAGTGATGAATCGCGAATCTGCATTGGGCAAGGTGATGATGCTGGAACTTTTGTTTGGTGTCTGTCCAATGAAATTTATGAAGATAACTGCCTAAAGAAAACATGTTAATTTCCACAGTTGTTGGACGCTTTTCTTATTCCATCAGTTGAAAGGATGTTTGGTGATGATGACTTCATTTTTCAAGATGATAATGCATCTTGCCATAGGGCAAAGGACGTGAAAACTTTCATTCAAGAAAACATATAATGTCAATGGCATGGCCTGCAAATAGTCCGGATCTCAATCCATTTGAAAATCTCTGGTGGAAATTGAAGAAAATGGTCAATGACAAGGTTCCAACCTGCAAAGCTGATCTGGCAACAGCAATAAGAGACAGTTGAAGGCAGATTGATGAAGAATACTGTTTGTCATTAGTTAACTCCATGCCTCAGAGAGTTTAAACCATTATAAAAGCCAGAGGTGGTGCAACAAAGTAATAATGGTGCAGTGTTTTCTAATGATTCCATAATTTTTTCCTCAGATTTGAGTGATTCCATATTTTTTTCCTCTACTTGATCTAAAAAAAAGCAATTGTGACTGACCACAACTATTATATTTGTTTCTTTTTTTATTGTTTCTTAATGCCAGAGGGTTGACAGTTTGAGAAATGATAGTTTTGTGGCATGTCTGTGATTTATTTTTTTTCTACAAAATTAAACAATTGAAAGAACATCTTCCAAGAGTGGTGATTCCATAATTTTTGCCAGGGGTTGTAGTTTACATGTTTATGTATTTTGTAATAGTGAATATGAATTTATTACAGTTCACATCTGCGCTGAGGTTGCATGGTCCAGGTTTTCAAGAATGAGTTCACTACGGATGAGCTGCGCACGTCTCCAGGTAATCTATAAAGAGGTTTTTTGGTGATTTTTTTTGTGGAACAGTTTAATTAAGCATCGATAAAATAAGAAAAAGCCAACTTTTAACTGAAGTAAATTTTTTCGGAGGTGTGAAAGGCCCTTATCATGAGAAATAAACAACATTTGAAGTGATGAAAAGTAACTTCAAAAATGCACACACAGCGAGTTGACATGATTAGTACATGACATGGCTTTTAATGCACTTAAAGGGTCAGGTATGTGGATGATCCATGAGTAAAGATTAAAAGCAGTGAATGAGTTCTATGTAAGTGTTAAGGAGGCTCTGGGACATCACCCATTCCCAGCTGGGTTAAAACTGTTCCTTGGCGCTTGATGGAAAAAGCAGTGTGGTGGAACTCTTCCTGTCAGAAAGCAAACTCAGACAATTATTTTTCAATCACAAACATCAGTGATAAAGTTTTACAATAATCTCAGGGATAGTTTATATAATGCTCAAAACATGTTACTTTGGCTTGTTCTTTTACTGCGTCTGTGCAGATATCCACATCAAGGGGTCTTTTTCTTAGCATGTTGACCCTTCTCCACTTGCGGCGTAAACAGCAAACTGATTGGTTGTTTATGCTAAAGGGCGGACACATGTATACATGCACACAATTCTGAGCTACAGTTTGTAAACTATGTTGCTCGTTGCCATTCATACAATGTAATAAACATAATAAGTTGTATTTCACACTCACGTTTTTGTCAGTGTGTTACGATCCCACCTTGTATCTAGGGGTATGTGGGACCAATAACGTGGCAATTTGCTAACACCAAAAGTCAGAGAAAATAATAAGTTTTTTATTTACAAAAGAGCCATTAAAAACAGTCACAAATGCTCAAATTGTTGTTCTCTAGTACCAAACTGGACGGCACCAAATAAATCAACAGAACATAACACTGTTCTACTCTGAGTAACAAGACAGATAGCTACAAAATAAATGAAAGAAACAAACAAACCCTAAGCTTCCCTGTAGATGCAGGTAAAATACCCAAACTGAAGTATTTCCTAGCAGAAGAGATTAAAACAGCTACAACTAAAAACACAGTGCATGGGTTGACACCAATCCCCCCCCCCCCCTCTCTCTCTCCATCTATCAGCCATCTTGATTTCCTGCTTTTAAATGGTTGCCTCCCCAATTACTCCAACCAGGACTCTCAGTGGGCAGCTAATTCCACCTGATTTGGCTGGGGTAAAGAAAAAAAAAACAGAACAGTTGTACATACAAACATATAGATGCATTTAAAATAACACTCAAGTTTGAAAATCAAAAACTGAACTGTTGGGCCTCTGAACAGTACTGATCATGTTCCTTTTGTAGTGTGTGTGCTTAGTTCTTAACCTGCTGTAATTTCAAGATCTGTGTCTTTTGCCTCAGATGTGACAAGTTGATTTGTGGTATTGTTTAACATTGCTTTTTTGTCTAATGTTTTATGTTTTGTTTTTTTTCAGTGAATTTTGAATTTTACATGGTGATCAGCTGCATACTATTATCATCAGCTTTCCTGCTACTGCCATGGGGATTACTCTTAAAGTTTCAAACTAAGTATGATATAGTTGTGTTCATTGAACTAAGAGTTTATAGCAAACAATTATATTGTGCCCATATCAATATATAAATACATATGTGTACTTTGTAGCTGTACACTTTTAAAGATTATGGCTTACAAATGAAACTGTCCATCATTATCAATTACCAGATATTATTTTCCAACAAGAGAGCCACTGTTGGCTGAACCTTTTTTTTTTGATAGACTAGTATTCTGAACCTATATACCTATATAATATTCTCTCTCCTTCCACCATGTCAAAAACTGTATATAAACAGTAAATTCCGATGTTGACAGTGTGTATGTATGTAGTGTGTGTTGGGGCAACAAATATGTGAAAATGCCCAGCAGTGCGTCCTCAGAAGCAAGATAAGTAAGCATGTTAATTAAATTTAATTGAGTTGGGTTTATTTATTCATAATACATAAACAATTTTGTTTTTGCACACATTAAACTTATGGTGTCAAAATATATAATGCATGTCCTATAATAAAATAATTTATCCATATTTCTTAAATGTTTTGTGGTCTTTTGCATAGTTCAGCTTGCCAAAATGTGCACAACTGCTGTGTGTTTAATCATTTTATGTTTACATGGTTTTAATATGGATCATAAGAAAGGAACATGGATTGAAGGAAAAACTTCAAATTCATGAAAAAAGTTCTGGAAAAACTGAAACTCATAAAGTGCATGTAAAAGCTTTTTTAGTTTATCAAAACAAAAAAAAGCTATCAATGCCATTTTCATACCTCATTTCCTAAATGACTATGTGCATCGAATAGCCAAGACCAATGCAAGAGGTTCCCGTAAGCCATTTATTTATTAAAATTGTATTTAGTTATATAAACATATATGGTTTGTTAAGCACCTAGAAACTTTGTCAGTGTGAGCCATGATGATTGCAAAAGACAGCGAGTAAAAGGTTCTTTTACATTTATTCCAGTGTTAAAGGGAAGTTGCAAGCTTGCTAAATAACTTATTCTTCAATTTAAAAACAATCTCTGATCAGTGCATGGTGCTAAAACTTGGCAATAGCATCGCCTCAGTCAGCCGACAGTGCCGACATGCAGCCGTAATCGGGCCAGATGCGGGGTGCCGCAATGTAGCCGAGGCTCAGTCAGCCGACTATGCCGACATGCAGCCGTTATCGGGCCAGATGCGGGGTGCCGCAATGTAGCCGAGGCTCAGTCAGCCGACAGTGCCGACATGCAGCCGTAATCGGGCCAGATGCGGAGTGCCGCAATATAGCCGAGTATCAGTCAGCCGACTATGCCGACATGCAGCCGTTATCGGGCCAGATGTGGGGTGCCGAGCCGACAGACAGCCGACACTGCCGAACCGGAGCCGGAATCGGCCCAGATCTATCTTGCTAGCTGGGATGTGTGTATGTGTGTGTGTGTGTGTGTGTGTATTGTGTATCTGTGTGTGTGTGTGTGTGTTTATGAATACCAATAGAATAGATACGTATGTTAGACACGTATAGATACATGAAGTGATGTAAACACACATATTAACTCCTCAGCAATAGAGAGATACAGATGTGCTAATGTAGATTTATTACTGCTAAGCTGCTGTTCAACTCCAGTCCAGTTGGTGGCGCTGGTGCGTCTTAAGTTGTTCTGCCAACCGCCATTAAACATCATAAGAAGAACAAGAAGCTGCTGTGTTTGTACTGTAGAGCCTCATCTGTAAGTAAAATATGTATTTAATTATAACCCTTATATTTAATTATAACCACATTCTAATTAATAATAAAACTAGAGTTCATAATAAAACATCACTGTGAGGATTTGAGGAGCTTTAACTCCAGTTTTATTTAAACACACAAACTATTAGCTGCTCCGCTAACTGTTAGCATCACACATGATTCAGTACTGATGAACCGATTCATTTGAACCGATCCACCAAAATGAATCAATTGAGCGGAACTGATTGAGTTTCTTCATGATTAAATCTCACAGTTTTATATAAACACGTCATATTTTTAAACTTTGTTTACAGTTGAACTTTGTTAATAGTCTATCTGTCTGTCTATTAGATTTTTAATAATGCAGTCAGCAGAAGAGGGAGACGTCACCCCTGTGGATCTACAACATGAAGAATTCCAGAAGACAATAATACAGGAGGAGGATGATGATGATGATGATTTCTTCTGTAAGTAAATATGGAGCATAATAACACTTTTCCACCAGACAGTGTAGTACAGTACAGTATGGTTAGTATTGGAGAAAGTGGATAGTGGGATTAGAACCTGTACTGTACTGTACTGTACTGTCCTGTGCTGCTACACTCCAGTCTGGATTTAAGTTTGAATCTAACTAGGATTTATTTATGATCAGAAAACCAAACCCACAACCTTCAGTTTCCTCCAGTTGTTGAGATTCTTCTTCTCATATTGATGAGTTTCAGGTGAAGTCACTTTAATCCCTGCAGAACTTGTGGCTTCTGTGGAACTGCTCTTCTCAGAGGACCAACAGTGTGGAGGTTTCCAGATGAAGCCTGTGAAGAAAGAAGAACCTGAAGATAAAGATGAACTCAGTAAGACTTGAGCAAAATCATTTCTCCTAATTTGGTCATGTCTGAATGTCTTGTAATATTTTTGTATATTTAGTGCAGAAGTGAGCAGGTGAGTGAAATGAGGAGACAGAAGATAAAGAAGATTAAACAGATCATGCTGACTGTACCGTGTTTACACTAGTATATAATTACAGAGTAATGCCAGGTGAATACAAGTGGCTGAATGATTGGGTAATGAATGAGAAGAAATAAAGTCGAGTATATAAGCTGATATATTCAATATATACGTGATTGTTTGTGCTGATGGTCCTGGAGAGATGAGTCTGCACCTTCCATCCAGATCTTAACTCTCCTCCTTTTTTTAGAAAGTGTTGCAGGCCTGAAATGCAGGAATGGATGTTTATTAATAAATGAAATGAAGTTGAGCAGATAAAAGATAAAACATCTCAGCTTCATCCTGTCTGACATCAAATAAAAGTCAAAGTCTGTGTTTATATTATTATTTGCTTTTTCTATACTGTCCCAACTTTTTCTGATTTGAGGTTGTATTATTATTATTATTATTATTATTATTAAATCTGCTGAAACCCTGTTTGAACAAAGGTTTATAGGTCGTGTTTTTGACAGATAGTATAGAAGTACGTGTCTGTTAGTTCTAACTTAAGTTCTTAATAAAGAAGTTGGTCGTTACTACCAACAATAACAAACTTATTTTTCTTCTTTCACAAAACAAAGAAATTTCAGGTGAAGGAACCTCGATCCCTGTGGAACACGTCACCTCTGAGGAACACCTCACCCCAGAGGACCAACAGTGTGGAGGTTTCCAGATGAAGCCTGTGAAGAAGGAAGAACCTGAAGATAAAGATGAACTCAGTAAGATATTTTTTATCTTGAGTAAAATAAGATTTGGATTGAATAGAATCAGAGGAACCTGGGATGAAGCATCATACAGTGAAAGCTTGTATTGTGCTCATGCAGATCAGTGTGAGCAGGAAATGATGAATGCAGGATGAATCACGTTACAGGACTTTAGCATCAGATCTCAGTTTAACAATTACTAACAGTATTTATTATTTATAATGTTATAAATGTATATGATTATTTATAATGTTATAAATGTGTTTGATTATTTATAATGTTATAAATGTATTTATTATTTATAATGTTATAAATGTATTTTATTATTTATAATGTTATAAATGTATTTGATTATTTATAATGTTATAAATGTATTTGATTATTTATAATGTTATAAATGTATTTGATTGTTGATAATGTTATAAATGTATTTATTATTTATAATGTTATAAATGTATTTGATTATTTATAATGTTATAAATGTATTTATTATTTATAATGTTATAAATGTATTTGATTATTTATAATGTTATAAATGTATTTGATTATTTTTTGATTATTTATAATGTTATAAATGTATTTGATTATTTATAATGTTATAAATATATTTGATTATTTAAAATGTTATAAATATATTTGATTATTTATAATGTTATAAATGTATTTGATTATTTATAATGTTATACATGTATTTGATTATTTATAATGTTATAAATGTATATTATTATTTATGTTATAAATGTATTTGATTATTTATAATGTTATAAATGTATTTGATTATTTATAATGTTATAAATATATTTGATTATTTATAATGTTATAAATGTATTTATTATTTATAATGTTATAAATGTATTTGATTATTTATAATGTTATAAATGTATTTATTATTTATAATGTTATAAATGTATTTGATTATTTATAATGTTATAAATATATTTGATTATTTGTAATGTTGTAAATGTAATTGATTATTTATAATGTTATAAATGTATTTGATTATTTATAATGTTATACATGTATTTGATTATTTATAATGTTATAAATGTATTTGATTATTTATAATGTTATAAATGTATTTGATTATTTATAATGTTATAAATGTAATTGATTATTTATAATGTTATAAATGTATTTGATTATTTATAATGTTATAAATGTAATTGATTATTTATAATGTTATAAATGTATTTGATTATTTATAATGTTATAAATGTATTTGATTATTTATAATGTTATAAATGTATTTGATTATTTATAATGTTATAAATGTATTTGATTATTTATAATGTTATAAATGTATTTGATTATTTATAATGTTATAAATGTATTTGATTATTTATAATGTTATAAATGTATATGATTATTTATAATGTTATAAATGTATTTGATTATTTATAATGTTATAAATGTATATGATTATTTATAATGTTATAAATGTATTTGATTATTTATAATGTTATAAATGTTTTTGATTATTTATAATGTTATAAATGTATTTGATTATTTATAATGTTATAAATGTATTTGATTATTTATAATGTTATAAATGTATTTGATTATTTATAATGTTATAAATGTATATGATTATTTATAATGTTATAAATGTATTTGATTATTTATAATGTTATAAATGTTTTTGATTATTTATAATGTTATAAATGTATTTGATTATTTATAATGTTATAAATGTATTTGATTATTTATAATGTTATAAATGTATTTATTATTTATAATGTTATAAATGTATTTGATTATTTATAATGTTATAAATGTATTTGATTATTTATAATGTTATAAATGTATTTGATTATTTATAATGTTATAAATGTATTTGATTATTTTCTGCTTCAGAACTGAACAAGGATTTCTGCTGCTCCTCGTGTCCACGTTCCTCTACAACCCAAAATCAGCTCCACAATCACATCAAGAGCTGCAAAAATGATAAATATGAGACTCTGGTGAAGATTAAGACTGAACATGAGGATCTGACGCCCACCAGAAGCTCCAGTAATCAGCAAACGTCCTCTGGTACTGTCTGCATTAACACCTCTCTCAGTCCCACACAGGAAGAAGGAAACGTCTGCTCACAGTGTGGGAAGAGCTTCAGGTTCCTGAGTCATCTCAAAATACACCAGCGCATTCACACTGAAGAGAAACCGTATCAGTGCTCACAGTGTGGGAAGAGTTTTAATGGACAGAGTGATCTGAAACTACACAAGCGCATTCACACTGGAGAGAAACCGTATCACAGTGTGGAAAGAGTTTTAATCAACATGGTAATCTCAAATTACACCAGCGCATTCACATTTTACAGAAATGATGATCACAGTGTTGGAGCTGCTTTGCTTATTTATCAGCACTTAGACACAAGTGTGACTCATCAGATTGTACCAAACAAGCTAAAATATATAAAATATAGTGAGTGAGTGAGTGTTGGGGAGAAATGGTTAGCAATGAATGGATTATACTGTGTAATTAATAGGTAATTAATAACACAGTAAACATTAATAAGTAAATAGTAATAATAAAAGTATAAATCTTTAGGTTAAACTTTTACTGGGAAATAATGTGATTATCTATAGTGAAGTGAATGGTGGGTAGAACCAGGAGGTTTAGAGCCTGATGTAAGTGAATGCTATCAGTTAATAGTGGAAGTAAATAAAAAAAAAAGGTATTGGATCGGCTAGCATATATTAGGGTTAGGGTCAGTGTTTATTTCACGAAAGTGTCATTTTTTCCATTCATGGATATGCAAAAGTGTAAATGACATATTCAAAAAAACGGATACTAACTTTCCCATTCTTTAGAATTGCCTTTTTACCCTTCCAAACGTGGGTGGGGTCGGGGGTGTGTGGCTAGACCCCCGAAGTGGTCCCAACAACCGTTTGGTAATTTTTTTTGTAAACCATGCCTGAGCCTAAGTGGTTTTCCCAGAAACTTTGAGTTCTGGCGCAGCAACATTTGTTACGGGGGCACGCGGCGGGGTCGCCCGTGAAGTTTCGGACGGGGGCCACGCACCCGAGCCCAAACTCAGTGTTTCGGAGGGCTGTTTTCCCAGTCTGTACATCTACAAGGACCCAGGGTTCAAACCACCCTGTCAGCCTTCTGCCCTTTGTCAAGTCGGTGCGCCGGGTGAAAATTTGGGGATCCTAGGTCTTATGGTGGAAGAGATATGGCCCTTTTTACTAAAGTGTACCGATGACACTTCTGTGATCCTGTCCCCTAAACCTAAAATCACAACCAGGGTCAGGTCGGGTCAAGTTTGGGTCCGATACGAGCACTCCAAGTACTAGGTGTGATACATCATTGCATTTTTCTCATCACATGGGATGCAAATGGGCCGGTTGTCACAGGGTCACCAAACTCGGCACAGGCGAGCGGAGCGACAGGCCGCACCGCATATCCAAATTTGGTAACCGGAGGCCAAAAAAATCATGAAGTTATAGCTGTATACGTTTTGGTGATCTGATGACATTTCTGTGATAAATTTCCCCAACAAAATTTGTTTTCGTCTTTCATTTTTCAAGTCAAAAACGTTTGATTATTTAGTTTTATATTTTGCAAAACATTTCCAGTACATCCAGGTGAATTAATGAATTGTTTTTAAGGTTTCAAATGTGCAATGACCTTTGAAACCGAAAGTGACAGTTGTTGGGTTGTTGTAGGACAGAGGATAGTGTCTGGTGAGGTTTGTGGTCAGTGAAAAGTGGACGATTTGAGGATTCAGCTGCGCAATTTGAAAGATTATGAGTCAATGTTGTGTGACTAAGTAGTTTAGGGTTAGTTTGGTGAAGTTTATAGATTTCAAAATGTTTTATGAAGTGTGTCATGGTGGAAGTGACACCTAGGAGATCCAATGATCCATCGGTTTATCCCAGTCCCTAAACACTGAGGTTATGGGTTAGGGTGAGGTGTAAGGTTAGGTGAATGTTATTGATTGGTTTTTAAATGTTTTTTTCACTGGTGTTTATTGTTTTTTGTGACGTTCAGATGCCGTATCGTATTCAGCGATGCCCAGTGTGCGGGGTAGACTACTCCAACCTGTCCCAGCATTTGCGCAAGTACCATCTTGTTGGTAATGCCCAGGAGAAGACCCTCCTGCTGCAGCTGGCAAGTGGGCGGTAAGACTGAGCTTGAAAATTCCATTCAAATGTTATTAAAAATGCATTAAAATTATAAGTAGTTATTATATTATAATATATTTTCTTTTCTATTTAGCATCAGGTCCAAGTTCACTTGCTGCGTGCCCGGGTGCGTGTCCAAAAGTGTGAAGAGGTTGGACCGGCACAACGCAACGGTGCACAGTGACTTAGAGGTAATCTTTCATGTTTGTTGAACACTGAATTTTATTGTAAATGATTGTAATTCATTATAAAAGTACAACAACGAGCTTAAAAATATTGGTTTGTTCTGTTTCTGTTCTTCAGCTGCCCGAGATGAATCATTACGCCAACAAAGCGAAGAGGAATTACGTCTTGTGCAAGCTCGCCGAATTGAGGGCCAGCCACCCTCAAGTGCCAATGGTCACTACGTTGGACATCGGACACGCCGGGAGGCTGTACGCTCCAGCCGCCACTTCTGCCGCACCCGACACCGCTGCTTCCCAGGCGACGCCTGTTGCAGAAGTGCAGGCCAGTGTTGGAGACCAGGTGGACGAGGGACAGCCGGGCACCAGCACCGACTGTCAGAACCCCACCTGCGTGGCAATGGCAAGGAGGTTGAGGGTGCTGGAGTCCCGTCTCAACCTGGTGCCTCAGGGGGCGTGCCCGAGGAAGGACTGCCAAGAGTCCATGTACGAGCTTGGCCGCCTCCAGAGGCTCCTGTCCCGCAGCCCCCAGAAGAGTTTGCGGAAGAAGTTTTCCCGAAGGGATACCTTCCGTATAAAGGACTCTCCCGTCTACGGTAAGTACATTTATGGTTGTCATACACAATAACGTTTTCCATGAAATGCAAGGCATTGTTTTAATCCTTAATTCTAATGTCTTCACAGAGAAGGTGCTTCTTGACTTTTTGGGGTTCTGTGTCGGGACCAACCCCTCCAAGAAGAAGAAGGAAAATGCCATAGGGTCTGTCAGTCATGTGAGGCGGTTCCTCATCTTCGCGGGTGAGGACCGCCTCCTGAAGGGCCATTTTTCCTTCTTAAAGAAGCAGTCTTCCATCAGAGAGTAAGTATTAGACACATTCTCATTTTGGTTTATTGCTGTGCATGATCATTCATCATTGCTAATGCGTGCGTGTGTGTGTGTGTTTGTTTTGTGCTTTCACATTTTTTTTTTTCAGTTGGGTCGGAGTTTTATTGGCTGACAAGTTGAAGCCCACAACAGTGCGTGCCAACTTGATGAGTCTGAAGAAATTCTTCGAATACCTGCCGTACGTTCCTCGGAAGACCACAAAATTGACCAGGGTGGATTTTCTTTGGCTGAACACCGAGGTGACAAGTCGCATAAAGGATATGCAACGCGATGTGACTTGTCACCGTCAAGCAGTCCGTAAAGCTGCCTCCAGTAAGTGTCACGTCCGAGAAAATGACACTTACGTTATGGACAAAGTAGCTGTACTAATACTAATTTCGTGCCTGTTTTGCCCTACAGAAAACATCGTGTCCGAGGAGGATCAGAAGAACTTCCGCAGGGAGGTTCGTCTGATCCTCCCCGCCAAGATCAGTGAGTATTGTCCCATTAATTATTTCCAAAATTGTGCAAGACAAAAATAAACCCTATTGAAGTGTTTCTTTGTTTTCATAGAGTCTCTAAAAAAAGGTTCAGTCGAGAGCCTTCACCAGGTGTTCGGCTTGTTGACCGGATACTTTGTATCCATGTCCGGTCATCGGGCCGGAGTCTTGAAGAACCTGAAGGTGGAAGAAGTACGGAACGCTGAGGTGGACGGGGAACACGTGACCATCGATGTGAGTGTTACGTTGTACTTTTAGGTCCGACCAGTTCGTGGTATGGGGGGGTGGGGGGGGTTGGTTAGGCTTGCTAAAATGTTGTCTTGTGTTGTGATCCCATAGGTGGAAGACCACGCCCAGCTGAGCCTGACACTGTCCGAGCTCCAGTGGTTCGATGGGCTGCTCAGTGTCCGTGACCAGTTCGTCGGCAGTGAGTCCCCGTACTTCTTCTTTAACTCGGTCGGCGGGAGGTGCGAGAAGGTCCTCAGCTACTTCAAGACTGAGTGGACACGGATGGGGTTTGGAGGCAGTTTTACCTTCCGCCATCTTCGTACCTCCATGGTGCACCACGTGAGTGTACAGTCATCGAGGTGTTAGAATGCATGTTCAATAATGTTATAAAGTTTCATTTTGATTGATCTGTTTAATGTTGTGTTCTCAGACAAAGAACCTGACTCCACACAAAAGGCTGTCCATACACCGGGTGATGTGCCATTCCGAGGCAGTCGCCTCCAAATTCTATGTGCCGCTGAACACCGTACTGGAGGCCGCTGGTGTTCGCAGATTGCAGGAGGGAGAGGAGGAGCCCGAAGACCGCCCCCACTGCAGCAGCAGCCGCCCCAGCAGCAGCCGCCCCAGTACCCTCCGCAGCCTCCGCCAGGAATTCGGCGAGTCAGGGACTGTCGACACCGACTCTTCTGGAGAGGACACCAGACGACCTGAGAAGGAAAAGTCCTCTTCAGAAGAGGTTCAAGGTTCCAAGCGCAAGCACGTGAGACGTGCCATCCTGGACACTTCATCAGAATCGGATGAACCCTTCGTCTTGAGGATGCCCAGGAAGTCTAGTCCTCACCCGGTAAGACATCACGTCGATTGTCGTATGTAATAGTGACAGTGAACATTGGCATCGTCTAATGTTTTAGTATCTTTTCATGTTGAACTAGGGTTACGACATCTTGGGAGGTGGGCCCTCTCCGGAACACAACTACGTCGGGACTCCAGTGAAGGTAAGTCAGGATGCAATGAAGGCGATCACCGAATCCGGCAAGCCCACCGTTCGACTGAGCATGCTGGTGCTCACGTCCTCTTCTTCCTCGGACAAAGAAGAACAAGTGGAGGAAATGCCCCTCGAGCCCAGTGCCACGTTTTAGAGTGTTTAATGTTTTTTTGGGTGTTTTACTGTTACCACAGCAGTACATTGTTGTTTAGCCTAGGGGCAAGTTCAAGTTGATTTTGTATAATGGGTTTTTAAGTTATAAGTTAAAAAAAAAATTTTTTTATGAATATTTACATTTCTTTTACTCAATCACGGAATATGTTTAATATCGGGTGCACATGTTTATGTGCCATGACCACGTGTTGTTGATGGGTTTGTATCGGTGAGTAATGTTCTCGTAAATAGTGTTTTTTGCCGTTGCGCTCGTGTGTGATATGTTCATGTTGTTAATAAATGGCGAATTGTTGAGAAAAACGGGTTTTTCTTCCATTCTGGAACCATTTCACCCATGTTTAGGGGAAAAAATTACCAAAGGGTCTTGGATTACCAAAAGGGTTTTTTAGGGTTTTAAGCCAAACCAATAGCCCAGACTTTACCAGATTCGTCCTGGAGGATCGCCACGCCGAGCCGCACCAAATGGCACAGTCAGTTTCTGAAAAAATTTTTCGGTAAGGCTCTAACACTGTGATATTTTTTTGGCTGAAAGGGTTAAGTCAAGTGGTAAATGCTTCAGTCACTTGGTGCGGCTCGGCGAGGGGATCACCGTGGACAAGCTTGGTGAAGTTTGGTACTTTAATTCGGCCTAAAAATGAGAAAAACACTTTGGTTATCCGGGTCATTTTGGTGATCCTAACCCCTAAACACTAAGGTTTTGCCAAAACAAAGTCTCAAAACGGAACGTGTCATTTGATGCGTCTCAGCACGGCAGACCCTCCTGTACAGTTTTGGTAAGGTTTCGACCTTGGGTTCGTCAAAAAAAAAAAACTAACCCAGCACCTTTAGTTCCCTACTTTGGGAATGATGACACTTGGGGACAAACTGATGCCATCTGGGCGACCCACTCATCGCGGCGGTGCTGTATATGACATCGGTTGGGCTCAAAACGACCTGGGAGGCTGTCATGACTTCCACCAGCTGATGCTCAAGACGGGCAGGCTGAGGATGCGGTTCGCCCGGCACGTAATGCGGCGGGTGGTCCTGGCGGTGCTCCACTGCCGGGATCGCGGGGTCCTGCACAGGGACATCAAGCTCCAGAACGTCCTTCTGAACACAGAGACGCTGGAGGTGAAGCTGATCGATTTTGGATGCGGCGACCTGTTGAAGGACACTCCCTACAACACATATTCAGGTAACTGTGCACCAATGGGGGGATGGGTACTTTGGTTTGGACTTTGGGTACTAGTTTGTCTTCTTTGTTTATGTAGGCACGTGGGTATACTCGCCACCTGAGTGGATAACCAAGCAGAAGTACTATGGCTGCCCTGCGACCGTCTGGAGTCTGGGCGTACTTCTGTTTGCCTTGGTTTGTGGACGCCTGCCATTTCGGTCTAAGAAGGAGATCACCAAAGGGCATCTAGTGTTCAAACCTGGTGTGTCTGATGGTAAGGAAATATATACATTAAGACCTGCACATACGCTAACCAGGCATAACATTATGACCACTGACAGGTGAAGTGACTCTATCAAGGAGCGAATCGTGATGGATAGATGACTGGGTCAGAGCATCTCCAAATCTGCAGCTCTTGTGGGGTGGTCCAGGGAGGGTAGAGTGGTAAACCAGCGACAGGTTCATGGGCAGCCAAGGCTCACTGATGCATGTGTGGCCCGATCCAACAGACAAGCTCCTGTAGCTCAAAGGTAGCAGCAGACCAGTCAGGATGCCCATGGTGACCCCTGTCCACGTCGCTTACCTGGGGGAACACATGGCACCAGGACGCACTATGGGAAGAAGTTCTGCCAACATTCTGCTGGGAAACTTTGGGTTGGGTCGTAGCTACTACCTAAGCATTTGAGGACCACGTCCACCCTTCCATGGATTCCCCAGATCTCGATTCAACCGAGCGCCCGTGGGATGTGTTGGACAAACGAGTCCGATCAATGGAGGCCATTATTAGGAAGGTGGTCATAATGTTATGCCTGATCGGTGTATCTTCTTCAGATCTAAACACATTATAATTTGAATGTGCATTGTCGCACTCGCCAGCCTGCTGCCATCTGATTGAACAATGCCTCAAGAAGAAGCCCAGCAAGCGTCTCACCCTCGGGCAGATCCTCCTGCACGGGTGGTTCAATGAGTAACCCGAAGACTAGGTCCAGACGGTGTAGATCTTTACACTCGTACTGGCGGCTGCAAAAAAGAGGGTAAGACGACAGAAAAACACAGATCTAATAATTCAAGCGATGTGCGAATGATTTAATAACGTCTTGAGCGTTTCTCTCCTAGGATCTGCGCGTCTTCCACTGAAGGTACGACCGGCTGATACAGATGCTGGAGAATCGGACTGATGTGGGCCGAAGTGGAGCTGGCGCAGATCGGGGTGAGTTTGACTCAGTCTGAACCTGGCACTATATTTACTACTATATGTGTCGACTGCCAGATGCCACCCATGCAGTTAGCCATAGCGACTACGCCATCAGTCAGAACCACAGTCCTACCATTCTAATAGAAAATCTGTTTTCCTTCTACTCACAGATCCAGCACGTCAACTTTATGGCCATCGTCTTTGAGCTGGTGCTGCTGGGAATTCTGTGAAGAGCGAGGATGCATCAGATCATCTCAGTAAGAGAGTCTGTGCTCTATAGAGTCTAAAATTAATCTGTGCTGCCCTACAAGTGTAGTTAAACACACCATTGTTTAGTTGACGCAGTACCGGAGACGAAGGCTCTTTCTGGACCGGCTGATTGCTCTCATCTATTCGTGTGTTACGCCCAGATAGACTGAACGTGTTATTTATTCCATCTTCAGGTGTGTGTTCTTTACACCATGAATGATCTTGAATAGAACTGTCTGCTAGTAATCTGTTATTTCTTCTGTTTCGCTCTCAGACTGAGATGCTGAGCTTCCTGGATGAAATCTTCACTCTGGACGAGTCTTTGTATGCAGAACCTGAAGCCCTGGCTGCTGCACTGGAGACGCTTTTATGGCAGAGCCTCCAACGGTTTCATGAAAGGCTGGAAACAGAGGACATCTAAAGGCCAACCTTGATTAGAACCTTTATTTAACTGTCAGGGATGCATGTCTGGTGGTTGACGTGTTTTTAATGTTTGTTCACAGTTTGTGTACTTGTGGAGGTGCGTCAGGACCCAAGACATCGGCGACGTGTGAAGATACCACCGATGTGGAAGCATGTATTAGGATCTCTGAGAGACCTGCTGCCTTTAAGACGATGTCTTTACATCAGGACAACGCCCGGATGACTTTGTGGACCAGATCCAGATGTGTAAAAAGCTGATGTTCTGTAAAAATTTAATAAAAAAAGAAGAAACTGTGAGTCATTCATTCTCTAGCGTCTTTATTCTCCAAAATAAAAGATTTCCAATGATTTCACTGATTGCTATATAAAGTTGGGACGGAGGCAGAATAAGAGTAAAAGGTTTATAGAAGATTACAGTTACAGTTGCTCTCCATGCTGCTCTTTATTTTGAGGGAATTTGAGTTGTGAGATTTGGGAACAAACTGGGAACTGGAATGTGGACACAATACAGAGGAAGTAAAGGTGTCACAGACACTTAAGGAAAAGAAGCTCTACAAGGCAAAGAACCAATTCGCTCAGGGACCGAACAGTGACAACTCACCAATGGTGTGGCTTGAACCAGCAACCTTTTGATTGCTAGCCCAGTACCTTAACCACTAATACCAAGTTCACACTACACGACTGTGTTCAGATCTTTGTTCAGTTCACACTACACAGTGGACAGTGAGTGTAGAAACAAGGAGGTGGTTTTAATGTTATGGATGATCAGTGTAGTCTATTTAATCAGCTCCGCTTACCATATAGGAGCACTTTGTAGTTCTACAATTACTGACTGTAGTCCATCTATTTCTCTACCTGCTTTTACTCTGTTTTTCAATGGTCACATTGTTTAGGTGGTGGATCATTCTCAGAACTGCAGTGACACTGCAGTGACACTGACATGGTGTGTTAGTGTGGAACAATTTACAATAGTGTGAAAGAATAAAGAAAATGAAAAGTGAGTGAGGTAAAACTGATAATCAGGTAGTATAGAGTCTGTAGCGTTTACCTCAGCTGCTCCAGGACGCGTCTCAATTTGTTAATGCTTTGTGAAAGCCTTTATAAAATGCTGATGTGAGTTATTTCTCCTGTTAAAAAAATTTAATTGAATTAAAGTTTAGTGTAGAATTATGTACAAAGATCTACAGAGTCTAGATGAACTGGCCGGTTAGCTCAGTTGGTTAGAGCGTGGTGCTAATAACGCCAGGGTTTGATCCTCGTACGGGCCACACCCACTTTAACCATTAAAGGTAGCATGGTTGAGAGAGAGTCAGGTGAGCATGTGCTGAGTATCAGGACTTTCTAACCTGAGTAATTTAATCACTGAAAGTAAGAATACCACCCTGTTCTTCTGCCATCTTTAATTCTGGCTTCATTTCACCTAATGAACGTGGCATGACCTTTATAAATGCTTGCAATCAATTTTGTTAATGGCAAAAATAAATAAAAAGAGAACTGCTGTGTAATTTAGTGAATTCTTGCACTGCACATGGCAGAAGACTAAAAGAAATTTAGACCGTGTAGAATAAAAGTATTAGGAAAGTATGAGGTTAAAAGCATCAGCTTTTATTTATTCTTAAAAGAAAAATACATGAACCTCAGTCATCTCACATGAAGATCTGTTCTGCTCAACAACAGTAAAGCTCTCCATCGTTTCTGTGTGGCAGCACCATAACTGAAGGGCTGTCAGTGTATCAGGTATGTGGGTACATGCCCTGCCCATGAAGACCAGCCGGTTAACTCAGTTGGTTAGAGCGTGGTGCTAATAGCACCAAGGTCATGGGTTTGATCCCCATACGGGCCACTATCCCTTTTGCACTTAAACTAACAAGCAAGTGAGTCTTCTCTAACTAGCAGGTCCTATTGACCTGGGCTTCAAACGTTGTCTCTGACAAGTGTGAGATCTTTTTAATGCCCCTCTCATTCAAGTCAGAAACATGCCATTATTTCAATTTGCCAAACTTAATTAACCCTCTGTAAATGTTTGCAAGTCATGTGACTTTTGTGTCCAATGAAAAAGCAGTGCTTGTGTCTCTGTGGTGCAATCGGTTAGCGCGTTCGGCTGTTAACCGAAAGGTTGGTGGTTCGAGCCCACCCAGGGACGAGTGCCTTTTATTGCACAACCTGCCTGTTGATCAAACGGATATGAGACACAAGAACAATGTGTAGTCCCACAGAATAGTGGAAATAAGTAACTGAAAAACATCCAGTAAACAACAGTCCTACAAGCACAAATATCAACCTGATAAGTCACCGGAGACCGGCTGTCCAAAGTGGAAGAACATACTTTTGGTTTCAGTAGATGTTAAATGAAGATACTCGCCCAACGTGGGGCTCGAAGCCACGACCTTGAGATTAAGAGTCTCATGCTCTACCGACTGAGCTAGCCGGGCTTAAGCAGTATGTCAGAACAGACAGCTCATCAGTCAGACCATCAGAGAGATGTAGGTTTAATAGTGTTATTTTAAATAAACAAAAATAAATGAAATAAAACAATTTTACTTTCAAAGAATGTGCACAGTGAAATACACTGAAAACCTCAAAAGGTCGTCCTAACATGAGTGTGTTTCAGTGCTGTTTAATACAAATAAATAAAATATATAAGCACTGCAGGACGGATCAGCTGCATTCATCTTCCCCTCTATCAGGACTGCCACCACCATGCTTCACATTAGGTGCAGCATTAGCCGGGTGCCTGGTCTCCACCAGACATAATGTGTTTTTCGTGGTCCGAGAGACCTCTAGGTGCATTTTAGCACCTAGTTCAAATGGTTGATCTTCTGGAAGGTTCTCACGTCTCCACAAGGATACGCCGGAGGTTCCTGCTCACCTCCCGGCCAGGCCAGACTTCTTCCATTTATGGATGTTGGTGGTCTGTACCCTTGCCCAGATCTATGCCTCTGAGGTCTGCAGACGATTCCTTTGACCCCATGGCCACTGTGGACTGTGGGACCTCGTATAAGCAGGTGTCTGCAATCCCCAATCATATCCAATCAAACCAATTGACCACAGGTGGCCTCCAGTTAAATTGGAGATGCATCTCAAGCGGTATCATACCCGTCTTTTGGGTGTCCTATCAAAGTCTGTGCACACAGACGCCCAAAAACATGCTAATAACACACAGACAACGGTACAGTTCACGTCTTTATTGAACAATTTATTTATTTAATAAACAAAGAAGCTGCTGGTAACTGTAAGAAGAATCTCCTCATCTTCCGGATCGAGATGCTCGTTGACCTGCGGACTACCGTTACGCTATCGTGACGTCCTGGAGGTCCGGTGAGGTCCTGTGAGGTCCTGTGAATAGAGACTTAAACCTTGCATAGATATCAAACCTTCATCATCTCCTACTCACCCAGAAAGACCTCCCAGAGCTCTCGAACCTTCTTATTCCTGGAAAAAAGCTCAAATCTTAAAAGGTTTGATTGTTTTTACCGTTAGCAGAAGCCTTCAGAAACCTGTATGGTTAAAGGTCTGGACCTATTTTTTGGGTTACTCATGGAAGCACACGTCAGTGTTCATTTTGACAGCAAATTTTGATTTAGTTTTAGTCATAGTCTTTTGACTAAAATGTAATTTAGTTTCAGTCATAATTTAGTCATCTGAATTGTTTTAGTTTTAGTCTAGTTTTAGTTTCAGTCGACTAAAATAGGGCTGGGCGATTTTGCCAAATAAAAAAATCTCTATTATTTTAAAATGATAACCGATTGTTGATTACGATTTAGTTTTTTTTTTGTTCTTGTATAATGCAATTGAAACAAGACTCAAATTTTTTTTTTTTTGCATTGTAATTTAAAAGACTGCAGAAGTGCAAAAATAGTAACAGCACCACCTATAATTATCCTTTCAAGGGACTCAAACTTATAACAAAAACAATATCACAATAATTAACAATAATTAAAACAAAATAGAAATCTTAATTATCTATATCCTTTATAAGAATATCTCACAAACTCTTATTTTAAATAATGTGCAGCAGAGCCTCCTTACATTAGGAAAAGAACTACAAAAAGTTCTTTACAGGTTTCTTAAAAGGAACACGAGCCTGTACTGTACTGTTTCCACCACTGAGTGAGTCTGTATCAGTAGCTACACTGGGGGGGCATCAAGTAATCACTCAGCTCAGCTTTGATTTTGTCCTCTTGTTATTGGGGGTGGATGGAGGGGGCACGGTCTGCTTCTAACTATATGGACTACAATTCCCATGCTCCCCCGGACTGTCACGTGACTCACATGTCCCGGTCAGCCAATCCTGATCGCGCTCACCGTCTCCGGAGTTTTGATTCAGTTCAGCGGTGTTTGATTCAGTGAATCTTAATTAAACTCTTCTGTTTGTGTCTTGTTTTGCCGATCGTGTTTGCGCTCCTTATTTCTGAATCTAACCGTTACCGTGTATAATCCTTGTTGTCCTCCGTTTACTGTTTAGTTTATCCGCTGGTTTTGCACTCTACATGATTTTGTACACTGTTTTCACCCTTTTGATATTAAACTTTCCCTGATTTATGTTCTGCGAGTGTCTGGTCAGTTTCTGCCTCGTGACATGTTGGTATTTTAATTAAAATATAAAGTATGTAAACAATCGCAATTGTCACATTTCTAACATCGGGTGTAAACGTTCATGCGAATTAACCGAATTAATCGTGAAAATCTGCCAGCCCTAGACTAAAATATATATAAAGGGTGTAAAATGTAAATGCTTTTTAATCAGTTCACTTCAATTATTTAAGTAATTATGCACACTTACACAAAATGAAACATTTTTAACCAGTTATGGAATATTATTAATGTTTGAATGTGCAATACACACAAAAACAGATGTAACTTATTTCAAACAACATCTTTATTTACCTGACCTTGCTTATTGAGCATAACAATAACAAAATATTAATGACCAGTAGGCCTGCTCTGCCTGAAAAATATATGCATTGTTCATAACAAATTGCATATTACATTCTTTATAAAACTGGGTACCGTAAAAGCAGCAGTGCCATTATGTTGCCATTATACTGCCAGCAGTGCCAGATGTGGTTTCAGATTTGTTGTGTTTTTACCCGAGATCGTCGCCCCAGATGGTTTACACATCGTCTTGTTTTTCACGATGTGAAATGAGGAATGTGTCTATATATCGTCTCTGCACTTTCTCCCTGTTGACATTGTGGAGTTAACCTAGTTCCATGAGTAACGACAGTTCATAGGCTAGTCTGGTCTTCCCGGGTTTAGATCAAATTTGTGCGAGTGTGGTCTTACAGCGGTACTGCAAAAGAAATTAGTACTGATAGGATGGCTACCCGGCTTGTCCCGCCTCTCCACATACGCTAAAGTAGTTATGATTGGATCTCTCCCTAACTCTCCAAAACTAAATCAGTTCTGATTGGATGTCGTCCCTGCCAAACATTTTTGTCTCGTTTTTATTTGTTGACGAAAATGTCAATTACACTAAATGAGTCTGAGACCATGATTTATGGTGGGCTGGCTGGTACATGTATGAATTATCTACCCTTGTGTTAAAACTTATTCCACATGCTTATAGTTGTAGCAGCTAGTGAAAATGCTTCTATCTTGCATTTCTGCAAAGTAAAAAGGATTTCCATTCTTCATGATTCAGCTTTTACTGATTTATAATGAAGAACAGCGTATTAGATCCAGAAAAAATGCATTTCCTCTAGTAATACTGTTTAAAGCTTACAACAGACATGTTTATATTTGTTTTAAAGCTACGGTCAGTCAGTAGCCAGTTTTTTAAATGACTGAAAAATTTGCCATTGACCCCTTTGGGTACAAAACAAAAATGTTCAAATTTTTCTGGTAAATAGGGTTAGTAGTTCTACAACACTAGCTTTAGTTACAACAGTGTTTAGGTGTAATAAGTCAAATGAGATGGTTTTTTTAATCTGCATCCTTTATTTTTTTTTTATTTAGCAACATACAGAGATGTATAACAAGAAAAAGTTCTGAATGATACTAAAGTAAAGTGGCAAAAGGGAACATGAAAAGTTTTAAACTGATCAGTTTTGGTCTACTGTAATTAAACCCATTCAAATAACTTAGCCCACAAACAATCCAATCATTAGAGGAGCTCAAGTCCCACAAAAGGAATACTTTCACCCAAATCACTTCTAAACTAATCAGATTGTTGAGATACATATAAGTAATGAACTATAGCCAGAGAGATAGTTAAACAATCTCATCCCTGTCTGTTCACTTATGAAATACCTTGTACATTTAGTATACCAATTGGAAAGTGTGCAGCTACACTCGCTTTAGTATTATTTAGAACATCTCTTACAATGTTTAATTGCTAAATAGAACTAAAAATGAAAATTAATCAGCATCGTGGATTTAGCTGGAATGGAATCATCTGCTGAGAGGTCGTCTGATTGTCTGGCTCACTCCTCTAAAGAAGTCCTGGACCTGTTTCATTCTTTTCCTTCTTGGTTTTGTGCCTTTGTATCATAGAAAGGAGAAACAAGTCAGTCACAATGTTTAAAACGCACGCATAAAAGGTTTTTGTGGTTAATTAGCAAACATTTAACCCAACATATAAACTAATGCTAAATGTTTTTTCTCTGTTCTGAATGGTGTTGAAATCGATTTTTCTGTTATTTACATTGAATTGGGAATTCATCAACAGGATCTGCAGATATTTCTGTTGAACTCAGGACCTCTGTGGTGGTGCTGCAAGAAGCATCCTCTACTGAAATCACACAGAAACATGATTTAAAATGCTGTTCAAACAATGATACACGGGATTAAAAATGCTTTTCAAAACAATGATACGAAATATACCGTCACCATAGTGAACACATAGTGAGAAAAAAAAACTTTACCTTGTTTTGATGGGACAAGATTGTCCATGATTGTAATTAAAATGAAAGGATGCAGCAATGAAACGAGCTCACTCTGAGGGGAGCCTATGGGTGACCCTTTTACCTCAAATCCCTTAGCCAGCAGTTGCGTCACTGTTTTGTCCAATACAGTGTGCAGAAGGATATTGTAGAAGAGCGATAGCTACTCTGGACTTGAAAAATTTGTGGCCTTGAGCAAATTTAGAAATAAATCTAATACAAAATCTTTGCAGCCACATGGTGTAGGAAAACAGTCGTCTTGAGAAATTCTGCATTCCAGTAGGTGTTTTACATTCTGGAGCAGTGGTGTAACTTCATCCTGCAGGTGCTGGCAGAGCACTCCAGCAAGAGATTCAGTCATTGTTTTAACTGATGGTTCCTGACTGACTTTATCTTGCTGTGTGCTGCTGGCACTACTGAACAGGACCTGCCTCACACGATTTCTCAGGTCCATACTGTCCACATTGGTGTCTGGGTTATTAGGTGGCAAGTTTTCCCCTCATAGCTCTGTTTCAAGCTGCTGATCTTTAGTGGGACTGGTTCCACAGGGTCCAGGCTCATTATGGTCCCTGGTCTGGTTTGAACTAGTGGATGTACATGGAAATTGATTGTTTACAAACTCTATCAGTGGAGGATACAGGTTGTCCTTAAGTTCCTCCACTAATATACTTTGGACCCTTTCAACTAAATCCAGTAGATTGTCCACATTCAAAGCCTGTAAAAGAAGGAAAATTTATATTAAACAAAAAACAATATTCATACAAGATTTTCTCATTTAACACCCAGTTTCAGATAAAATCAGCTCTTATTATGATGTAATTACATTGCTGGAACTGGATCCTCTGCTGAAAAGTCGTCTGACTCTCTGCCACACTCCTCTGAAGAAGTCCCGGACTTTCTTCATCCGTGTTCTTCTTGGATTTGTGTCTTTGTATCATAGAAAGAAGAAACACAAAGAGAGTTGTGATGGTTAAAAGCTCATAAAAAAATCGATGTGGTAAATAAGCAAAACCTCACACAAAGGTTTATTTTTAATCCAATAATTGTAGCAAATGGTTCTGTTCTGAAAGGTGTTCAAAAGGGATTTTCTGTTATTTACCAACTGTGGTTGTCTGTCCATTGACAGAGTCTTCACACTGTCCTGTTGAACCCAGGACCTCTGTGGTGTCTTCATTCTGTTCAGAGGACTGTATCGTGTTGCAAGAAGCGTCCTCTACTGAAATAATATATACACACACAATGATGCAAAAATATACCATCACCATAGTGAACACATAGTAATAAAGAAAATAATTGACCTTGTTTTGAAGGGATGAGATTTTCCATGATGGTCGTTAGAAGAACTGGACGAAGCAATGAAACGAGCTCACACTGAGGGGAGCCCATGGGTGATTACCTTAAATCCTTTAGTCAACAATTGTGTCACTGTTTTGTCCACAACAGTGTGTAGAAGAATCTTGTAGTAGAGCGAGAGCTCTTTTGGATTTGAGGACTTTTTGGCCTTGAGCAGATTAAGAAAAAAATCTAATAGCGAATAGTCGCAGCCTCATGGTGTAGAAAGACAGTCAGCCTGAGAACTTCTGCATTCCAGTAGTTGTTTTACATTCTGGAGCAGAAGAGTGATTTTGTCCTGGAGGTGCTGGCAGAGCGCTCCAGCAAGAGATTCAGTCATAGTTTCTATCGATGGTTCCTGACTGACTTTATCTTGCTGCGTGCTGCTGGCACTACTGAACAGGACCTGCCTCACACGATCTCTCAGGTCCATGCTGTCCACAAAGTCTTCTTCTATTAGTTCTGGAAGTTCTGCTCTTGGTTCCCTTTCATGGGCCTTTCTGATGGTTTCAATGTTCCCCTCAGTGCATTCACTGACAATAACATTCAATGTAATATCCACATGTGGACGTGATAATATCGTAAATGTGTCCGAAACATGTCTGAATCCCATTATTCAATGAATACATTCTGTTTTCTGTAAAGGAATGCAGCCAGGAAAAAGTCCCACACCATTAAACCACAACACCATCGATCTAACCTGCTGGCACAAGGCATGTTGGGTCTATTGATCCCTGCTGCTCATGCCAAAGAACCAATCTAGTACAGATAGGAAGCTTTTATTTACCATATATACACAGTAAAACACGTTGAACTGACTTTTACAGTGAAGTTCAAAATTTTATACAGACATCATTGCCATCTAGTGGTGCTAGAAATAAACTACAGCTTGTTGCTTGGGTACAGAATTGTGACATTATTATTATTACTATTATTTTATCTTTATAATGTATATAAATTAGTGAGTGTTTATGGCTCTTTTGTCCCAAATGTTTTCGTAACGTGTTGTAGACCTGCAATGGCGACTGTTTTTGGTATATGGGAAAGAAAAGGCCGAATACAGGTGGAAAAAGTGTTATTTGGCAACCCAGCACTGTATAAATATTGGACAGAACACATGATGGGTTATTTTAACTTGTTGGGTTGTGCAGTTTAACCATTGTGCTGAGCTGTGAGGTTCTTTTTTTTTATCATGGATCAACTATGTAACTTTACTGCAGCTTGTATTTAAATGAAAGGTTTACATTGCTGTCTTCAGGATTTCCTCTTTAGTGATATTTAATGTTAATAGCTGTTCTGATCTAAAAGATGCTGCTGCCTTTGACCTTTAAAACTAAGAAGTGATTTGTGAGATAATTAAAATAAGTGAACTGTTTATTTTGTACTTTGGTTTCATATTATTTGTACAAACATTTGTTTTATGCCAGTGATAGCTTAGTGGTTAAGGTACTGGACTAGTAAACAGAAGGTTGCCGGTTCAAGCCCTGCCACCACCAAGTTACCACTGTTGGGTCCCTGAGCAAGGCCCTTAACGCTCATTGTGTAAGTTGCTTTGGATAAAAGCGTCTGCTGAAAATGTAAATGTTTTATGCAACTTTAAACCAGTAATAAAAGATGAACATTTTAAATGTGTCTTTATTTGCTTTAACTAAGCTAAAGTTTTTAACAGGGACAAAAATGACAGTTTGTGTAGCAGGGCTGGACACGTAAGTAAAATGTTTTTATAAAGCTATAAAACTACTTCCACTGACCAAAGTACACAGATCTCACACTTCTCAGAGACAATGTTTGAAGCCCAGGTTAATAAGACCTGCTAGTTAGAGAAGGCTCACTTGTTAGTTAGTTTAAGTCTAAAACTGGGTGTGGCCCGTACGGGGATCGAATCCACGACCTTGGCGGTTGATTTTTAAAATTACATTTTATTACAATGTGCAAGTATACAAATTACAAAAAAAAAAAAAAAACTAATATAACAGTAACATTAAAAAGTAAAGTGCAAATCATTCCTGATTAAAGTACATAATGCTTTTCTACAACACCATGTTTCTACATTATTTAATATATATATATATATGTGTGTGTGTGTGTATACATACATACATACATACATACATGTATATATGAATACTATTTGAAAACTACTATATATGACACTATTTGAAAACTGGCGCACAAACTATTGTTTGACCATGCTGGCTAGCAAGAGACAGAATCATAGATTAGTTGGGGGTGGGTTGAATAGTGTGTTATCTGCAAGCATATGCATGACAAAAGAGGACTGATAGTGCTCTAATGGTTATGTAGAAGGAGGGGGTATGTCCTGAGGATCTCAGATTTTCAGTCAAGCTAGTGTTAAGAAGGTAAATAATCATGGAATGTCATGAAAGATGTTGGTTGTTCCCAGTCAGCTGTGTCTAAAATCTGGACTGAGTACAAACTAAATGGGAAGGTTGTAAAAGGGAAGCATACTGGTAGACCAAGGAAGGCATCAAAGCGTCAAAATGAGAATGAGAAACAGGTGGGCGGAAAGTGGACTCAATGTCTGTGACCGAACTGTAAGAAATCACCTAAAAGAAATGGGCTTTACATAAAGAAAAGCCAAACAAAAGCCATCATTAACACCTAAACAGAAAAGAACAAGGTTAAAGTGGGCTAAAGAAAAGCAATCATGGACTGTGGGTGACTGGATGAAAGTGATCTTCTTCAATGATGAATCGTGAATCTGCATTGGGCGAGGTGATGATGCTGGAACTTTTGTTTGGTGTCTGTCCAATGAAATGTATGAAGATAACTGCATGTAAAGTTCCACAGTGGTTGATGATATGGGCCTGCATGTCAGGTAAATGCACAGGGGAGATGGCAGTGTTCAATAAATGCCAAAGTCCATATTGAAATTTTTGACACTTTTCAGTTAAAAGGATGTTTGGTGATAATGATAATGCATCTTGCCATAGGACAAAGGACGTGAAAACTTTCCTTCAAGAAAACATATAATGTCAATGGCACGGCCTGCAAATAGTCCGGATCTCAATCCAGTTGAACATCTCTGGTGGAAATTGAAGAAGATGGTCAATGACAAGGCTCAAACCTGCAAAGCTGATCTTGCAACAGCAATAAGAGACGGTTGGAGGCAGACTGATGAAGAATACTGTTTGTCATTAGTTAAGTCCATGCTTCAGAGAGTTCAAACAGTTATAAAAGCCAGAGGTGGTGCAACAAAGTACTAATGGAGTCATTACAGAGACGCACTTATAATTTAATGGGACTCCTGCACCTTTAAGCAGTGACTGCTGACGTCATAGTCACTGCAAATAACTTTGACCTTGGCTAGAAGCCATGTCACTTTTACGGCAAAAAGAACGCGGGGTAGCGTAGTCAGTAATGTAAATAATAATAATAAACACAAATAATTATCTTGCAATATAATACAGAAGCATCGTAGTGACAGCAGTGACGTTTATATTCTCAGTTGTTTGTAAATGTTTAGCGATTATATTACAGTGTTTAAGTTACAAATTTACCGTAATTCCATAATTAAATACGTTTGTTATCGCTACTATAGCAATTAGTATCTTTACACACAATGCTAACTCGTTAGCACTATTTTACGTTTGGTTACATCTCATATTGTACCAGATGTAACACTGTAACTACAGCTATATGCATGTACTGTATTAAGTTCTTTATTGTTTTTATTATGTAGTTTTACTCCATTCTGATGCACACAGTGTATCATACAGCTAGAAAGCAAATAAAACCGACATAACTGTGTTCTGGAGGGAGTTGTCTGTCTAGTCTGTCTTAAAATACACTGTAAAATCCTACATAAACTGCATCTCCCAAAATGCATGCTGATTTTGTGACCCGCAAAGTGACCCCATCCCGCCAGTAGATGATGTTTAAACATAATCCCAACATGTACAAGAAGAGAAAATTAAGCAGAATAAAAAAAATTAATGAAAGTGAATACAAGTTTGTGCTTTAGGAAGAGAAACCGGTGCATCTCTTGTGTTATGAGGCCATGTCTGTGGTAGAGGAGGACAATATAAATGTAGATAGACATTATAAATATACTGTATAAATTTGACAATTTGACACCAAACACAGAATTCAGCCTCCAAGAAAAACAGCAGACTGCACTCACAGCAGGATAAATTACAATTGACCCTTTCAGGGCCACCATAATGCTGATGTGGCCCTTGGTGAAAATAAGTTTGACACCCCTGCACTATAAGGTGGGATAATTAAACGTAAATGTGAGTATTTCTTTTAACAAGGGAGCCTATAGATAAACACAAAGAACAAAGACTCATGATGATAGAACAATGCAACACTGTTCAGTCCACAGCCCTCCATTCACACCTTCTCATGTACATTCTGGTTGAGGACGGTTCATTATTTGCTAAGTGGAAATCATCTAAAGACTAGAATTTTGGAGTGTAGATCTAGAAGTGTTAAAGTAAGAGGCTATTCATTTATGAAAACTTAGCATTTATAATATAAAGAATTCTTGCAAACACCATAAAGACCAGGGTAAAATTCTTCCACTTGAAAGTAAAAGTTGTTCTGTGTTTATTAAAGTAGATTAAACTTGAATAAAGAACAAAAACAGATTCAGATCTGAGGTTGGTACATTACACCACATTACATCTGATGATTAATGATCATATTCATACCATCATGTACATTCGAAAACAGTTCTAGTGGATATTAGTAGAAAAAGAAAGTACACATAGCTTTTTCTGTACATGTAGTAGTGGAAAATCATTTTATTTTCTCCTCTGAATGCGCTGGTGTTTTTCAAGACGACTTCAGTCACAAAATCATAACTTCTGTGTGACCGTACTGGTGTCTATTAAAAATGCTGCTTCCAGTAAAACTTCATCTGCACTATAAGCAGCAATATAGGTCATCCTCTTATGTGAATGCGCTGGTGTGGTGTACCTAAAGGATATTCCTTTCACTAAAGTTCTTTTCAGACAGGGAACAGTGATGCGAACTCTCTCCTGTGTGAATGCGCTGGTGTTGTTGGAGAACACAATGTGCAATAAAATACTTCCCACACTCTTAACAGTGATGTAGTTTTTCTATGTGAATATGCTGATGCCGTTTGAGATTATTTTCATGAGCAAAAATCTTTCCACACACTGAGCAGTGATACGGTTTCTCTCCTGTGTGGATACGCTGGTGTTTTTGGAGGTTAACCTGTTGAGCAAAACTCTTTCCACACTCTGAGCAGTGATACGGTTTCTCTCCTGTGTGAACACGCTGGTGTACTTTTAGGGCACTACTTTGAGTAAAATTCTTTCCACACTCAGTGCAGTTATGGGGTTTCTCTCCTGTGTGAATACGCTGGTGGTTTTGAAGGGTACTATGTTCAGCAAAACTCTTTCTACACTCTGAGCAGTAATATGATTTCTCTCCTGTGTGAATACGCTGGTGTTTTTGAAGGTTACCCTGTTGAGCAAAACTTTTTCCACACTCTGAGCAGTGATACGGTTTCTCTCCTGTGTGAATACGCTGGTGTTTTTGAAGGTTACCCTGTTGAGCAAAACTCTTTCCACACTCTGAGCAGTGATATGGCTTCTCTCCTGTGTGAATGCGCTGGTGTTTTTGGAGTGTATTCTGTTGAGAAAAACTGCTTCCACACTCTAAGCAGTGATATGGCTTCTCTCCTGTATGAATGCGCTGGTGTTTTTGAAGGGTACCCTGTTGAGCAAAACTCTTCCCACACTCTGAGCAGTGATATGGCTTCTCTCCTGTGTGAATGCGCTGGTGTCGTTGGAGATGACTCTGCGTAGTAAAACTCTTCCCACACTCTGAGCAGTGATATGGCTTCTCTCCTGTGTGAATACGCTGGTGTTGTTGGAGATTACTCTGCGTAGTAAAACTCTTCCCACACTCTGAGCAGTGATGAAAGTTCTTCATGTTTATGCTTTGATAAGACTGTAGAAACTGTTTCCTTGGAAAGCAACAGAAACAAAGAAACAAGTCGATTAATTAGAATTACTTTTACTACATTAATACCACAATAATATTAAACTCTTCACCTAGTAATAAAAACATTAAATTCACTTCACGTCTAAGTGAGAATCTGAATTCAAAGAACATCAGGATAAAATACTTATAAATACTGCAGATATTAATAATTAAATAACTATAAATAACTTGATATAAATAAAGATATAAGAGATCTGACTTTCTCAACATCAGTCCTGCACCAAGCAAATCTAATCCAGTTCATGACAGGACTAATAATTAGCTCACAAGTGTAAATCTTTGGTGTGCTGGGAGTAAAAAAGGCTTCATAAATCACCACAATTATGAGCATAAAGCTATTTTAAACTGTCTGAATATATTAACCTG